>NC_090934.1:1161358371-1161661402 GCF_040938575.1 Ambystoma mexicanum
AGGTTGGAATGGGAAGGTGTTGGATATCACATCTCGTTATAGGAAGGGTCTCAGGATTGGAATGGGAAGGATTTGGATATCACATCTCTTGCTATAGGAAGGGTCTCAGGTTTTTTATTAGAAACATTGAGCTATCACATCTCATGCTATAGTAAGGGTTTCAGGATTGGAATGGGAAGGATTTGGATATCACATCTCATGCTAAAGGAAGGGTCTCAGGTTTGGAAGGGGAAGGATTTGGATATCATATCTCATGTTATAGGACGGGTCCCATGTTTGGTATTAGAAGCATTGAGATATCACATCTCATGCTATAGGAGGAGTCTCAGGATTGGAATGGGAAGGAGTTGGATATCACGTCTCATGTTATAAGAAGGGTCTCAGGATTGGAATGGCGAGGAGTTGGATATCACATCTCATGCTAAAGGAAGGGTCTCAGGTTTGATAGAAGCATTGAGATATCACATCTCATGCTATAGGAAGGAACTCAGGATTGCAATGGGAAGGAGTTGGATATCACATCGCATGCCATAGGATGGGTCATCAGGTTTGGTATAAGCATTGAGATATCACATCTCTGCTATCGGAAGGGTCTCAGGATAGGAATGGGAAGGACTTAGATATCACATCTCATACTATAGGGAGGGTCTCAGTTTTGATATTAGAAGCATTGAGCTATCACATCTCATGCTATCGGAAGGGTCTCAGGATTGGAATGGGATGGAGTTGGATATCACATCTCAAGCTTTCTCGGGATTGGAATGGGAAGGAGTTTGATATCACATCTCAAGCTATAGGAAGGGTCTCAGGTTTGGAAGGGGAAGGATTTGGATCTCACATCTCATGTTTTAGGACGGGTCTCAGGTTTGGTATTAGAAGCATTGAGATATCACATCTCATGGTATAGGAAGGGTCTCAGGATTGGAATGGGAAGGAGTTGGCTATCACATCTCAAGCTATCTCAGGATTGGAATGGGAAGGAGTTTGATATCACATCTCAAGCTATAGGAAGGGTCTCAGGTTTGGAAAGGGAAGGATTTGGATTTCACATCTCATGTTATAGGATGGTTCTCATGTTTGGTTTTAGTAGCATTGAGATATCACATCTCATGCTATCGGAAGGGTCTCAGGTTTGGAAAGGGAAGGATTTGGAGTTCACATGTTATAGGATGGTTCTCAGGTTTGGTTTTAGAAGCATTAAGATATAACATCTCATGCTATAGGAAGGGTCTCAGGTTTGGAATGGGAAGGAGTTGATATCACATCTCATGCTAAAGGAAAGGTCTCAGGTTTGGAAGTGGAAGGATTTGGATCTCACATCTCATGTTTTAGGACGGGTCTCAGGTTTGGTATTAGAAGCATTGAAATATCACATCTCATGGTATAGGAAGGGTCTCAGGATTGGAATGGGAAGGAGTTGGATATCACATTGAATGGGAAGGAGTTTGATATCACATCTCAAGCTATAGGAAGGGTCTCAGGTTTGGAAAGGGAATGATTTGGATTTCACATCTCATGTTATAGGATGGTTCTCATGTTTGATTTTAGAAGCATTGAGATATCACATCTCATGCTATCGGAAGGGTCTCAGGTTTGGGAAGGGAAGGACTGGGATTTCACATCTCATGTTATAGGATGGTTCTCATGTTTGTTTTTAGAAGCATTGAGATATCAAATCTCATGCTATTGGAAGGGTCTCAGGTTTGGAATGGGAAGGAGTTGGATATCACATCTCATGTTATAGGAAGGATCTCAGGTTTGGTATTAGAAGCATTGAGATATCACATCTCATGCTATAGGAAGGGTCTCAGGATTGGAATGTGAAGGATTTGGATATCACATCATACTAAAGGTAGGGTCTCAGGTTTGGTATAAGCATTGAGATATCACATCTCTGCTATCGGAAGGGTTTCAGGATTGGATTGGGAAGGAGTTGGATATCCCTTCTCATGCTATAGGAAGGGTCTCAGGTTGGAATGGGAAGCAGTTGGATATCACATCTCATGCTATAGGAAGGGTCTCAAGATTGAAATGGGAAGGATTTGGATATCACATCTCTTGCTATAGGAAGGGTTTCAGGATTGGAATGGGAAGGATTTTGATATCACATCTCATGCTAAAGGAAGGGTCTCAGGTTTGGAAGGGGAAGGATTTGGATATCATATCTCATGTTATAGGGCGGGTCCCAGGTTTGGTATTAGAAGCATTGAGATATCACATCTCATGGTATAGGAAGGGTTTCAGGATTGGAATGGGAAGGATTTGGATATCACATCTCATGCTAAAGGAAGGGTCTCAGGTTTGGAAGGGGAAGGATTTGGATATCATATCTCATGTTATAGGGCGGGTCCCAGGTTTGGTATTAGAAGCATTGAGATATCACATCTCATGGTATAGGAAGGGTCTCAGGATTGGAATGGGAAGGAGTTGGATATCACATCTCATCCAATAGGAAGGGTCTCAGGTTTGGAATGGGAAGGAATTGGATATCACATCATGTTATAGGAAGGATCTCAGGATTGGAATGGGAAGGATTTGGATATCCCTTCTCATGCTATAGTAAGGGTCTCAGGTTGGAATGGGAAGGAGTTGGATATCACATCTCGTTATAGGAAGGGTCTCAGGATTGGAATGGGAAGGATTTGGATATCACATCTCTTGCTATAGGAAGGGTCTCAGGTTTTTTATTAGAAACATTGAGCTATCACATCTCATGCTATAGGAAGGGTTTCAGGATTGGAATGTGAAGGATTTGGATATCACATCTCATGCTAAAGGAAGGGTCTCAGGTTTGGAAGGGGAAGGATTTGGATATCACATCTCATGTTATAGGACGGGTCCCAGGTTTGGTATTAGAAGCATTGAGATATCACATCTCATGCTATAGGAGGAGTCTCAGGATTGGAATGGGAAGGAGTTGGATATCACGTCTCATGTTATAGGAAGGGTCTCAGGATTGGAATGGCAAGGAGTTGGATATCACATCTCATGCTATAGGGAGGGTCTCAGGTTTGATATTAGAAGCATTGAGATATCACATCTCATGCTATCGAAAGGGTCTCAGGATTGGAATGGGAAGGAGTTGGATATCACATATGCTAAAGGAAAGGTCTCAGGTTTGGAAGGGGAAGGATTTGGATCTCACATCTCATGTTTTAGGACGGGTCTCAGGTTTAGTATTAGAAGCCTTGAGATATCACATCTCATGGTATAATAAGGGTCTCAGGATTGGAATGGGAAGGAGTTGGATATCATATCTCAAGCTATCTCAGGATTGGAATGGGAAGGAGTTTGATATCACATCTCGAGCTATAGGAAGGGTCTCAGGTTTGGGAAGGGAAGGATTCGGATTTCACATCTCGTTATATGATGGTTCTCATGTTTGTTTTTAGAAGCATTGAGATATCAAATCTCATGCTATTGGAAGGGTCTCAGGTTTGGAATGGGAAGGAGTTGGATATCACATCTCATGTTATAGGAAGGATCTCAGGTTTGGTATTAGAAGCATTGAGATATCACATCTCATGCTATAGGAAGGGTTTCAGGATTGGAATGGGAAGGATTTGGATATCACATCTCATGCTAAAGGAAGGGTCTCAGGTTTGGAAGGGGAAGGATTTGGATATCATATCTCATGTTATAGGGCGGGTCCCAGGTTTGGTATTAGAAGCATTGAGATATCACATCTCATGGTATAGGAAGGGTCTCAGGATTGGAATGGGAAGGAGTTGGATATCACATCTCATCCAATAGGAAGGGTCTCAGGTTTGGAATGGGAAGGAATTGGATATCACATCATGTTATAGGAAGGATCTCAGGATTGGAATGGGAAGGATTTGGATATCCCTTCTCATGCTATAGGAAGTGTCTCAGGTTGGAATGGGAAGGAGTTGGATATCACATCTCGTTATAGGAAGGGTCTCAGGATTGGAATGGGAAGGATTTGGATATCACATCATACTAAAGGTAGGGTCTCAGGTTTGGTATAAGCATTGAGATATCACATCTCTGCTATCGGAAGGGTCTCAGGATTGGATTGGGAAGGAGTTGGATATCCCTTCTCATGCTATAGGAAGGGTCTCAGGTTGGAATGGGAAGGATTTGGATATCACATCTCATGCTATAGGAAGGGTCTCAAGATTGAAATGGGAAGGTTTTGGATATCACATCTCTTGCTATAGGAAGGGTCTCAGGTTTTTTATTAGAAACATTGAGATATCACATCTCATGCTATAGGAAGGGTTTCAGGATTGGAATGGGAAGGATTTGGATATCACATCTCATGCTAAAGGAAGGGTCTCAGGTTTGGAAGGGGAAGGATTTGGATATCATATCTCATGTTATAGGGCGGGTCCCAGGTTTGGTATTAGAAGCATTGAGATATCACATCTCATGGTATAGGAAGGGTCTCAGGATTGGAATGGGAAGGAGTTGGATATCACATCTCATCCAATAGGAAGGGTCTCAGAATTGGAATGGCAAGGAGTTGGATATCACATCTCATGCTAAAGGAAGGGTCTCAGGTTTGATAGAAGCATTGAGATATCACATCTCATGCTATAGGAAGGAACTCAGGATTGCAATGGGAAGGAGTTGGATATCACATCTCATGCCATAGGATGGGTCATCAGGTTTGGTATAAGCATTGAGATATCACATCTCTGCTATCGGAAGGGTCTCAGGATGTAATGGGAAGGATTTGGATATCACATCTCATGTTATAGGAAGGATCTCAGGTTTGGTATTAGAAGCATTGAGATATCACATCTCATGCTATAGGAAGGGTCTCAGGATTGAAATGGGAAGGAGTTGGATATCACATCTCATGCTATAGGAAGGGTCTCAGGAATGGAATGGGAAGGAGTTTTATATGACATCTCATGCCATAGGAAGGATCTCAGGTTTGTTATAAGCATTGAGATATCACATCTCTGCTATCGGAAGAGTCTCACGATTGGAATGGGAAGGAGTTGGATATCCCATCTCATGTTATAGGAAGGGTCTCAGGTTTGGTATTAGAAGCATTAAGATATCACATCTCATGCTATAGGAAGCGTCTAAGGATTGGAATGGGAAGGACTTGGATGTCACATCTCATGCTATAGGGAGGGTCTCAAGTTTGATATCAGAAGCTTTGAGATAAAAAATCTCATGATATCGGAAGGGTCTCAGGATTGGAATGTGAAGGAGTTTGATATCACATCTCATGATAAAGGAAGGGTCTAAGGTTTGGAAGGGGAAGGATTTGGATATCACATCTCATGTTATAGGACGGGTCCCAGGTTTGGTATTAGAAGCATTGCGATATCAAGTCTCATGGTATAGGAAGGGTCTCAGAATTGGAATGGGAAGGAGTTGGATATCACATCTCAAGCTATAGGAAGGGTCTCAGGATTGGAATGGGAAGGAGTTTGATATCACATCTCATGCCATAGTATGGGTCTCAGGTTTGGTAGAAGCATTGAGATATCACATCTCATGCTATAGGAAGGGTCTCAGGTTTGGAAGGGGAAGGATTTGGATATCATATCTCATGTTATAGGGCGGGTCCCAGGTTTGGTATTAGAAGCATTGAGATATCACATCTCATGGTATAGGAAGGGTCTCAGGATTTGAATGGGAAGGAGTTGGATATCACATCTCATCCAATAGGAAGGGTCTCAGGTTTGGAATGGAAAGGAATTGGATATCACATCATGTTATAGGAAGGATCTCAGGATTGGAATGGGAAAGATTTGGATATCCCTTCTCATGCTATAGGAAGTGTCTCAGGTTGGAATGGGAAGGTGTTGGATATCACATCTCGTTATAGGAAGGGTCTCAGGATTGGAATGGGAAGGATTTGGATATCACATCTCTTGCTATAGGAAGGGTCTCAGGTTTTTTATTAGAAACATTGAGCTATCACATCTCATGCTATAGGAAGGGTTTCAGGATTGGAATGGGAAGGATTTGGATATCACATCTCATGCTAAAGGAAGGGTCTCAGGTTTGATAGAAGCATTGAGATATCACATCTCATGCTATAGGAAGGAACTCAGGATTGCAATGGGAAGGAGTTGGATATCACATCGCATGCCATAGGATGGGTCATCAGGTTTGGTATAAGCATTGAGATATCACATCTCTGCTATCGGAAGGGTCTCAGGATAGGAATGGGAAGGACTTAGATATCACATCTCATACTATAGGGAGGGTCTCAGTTTTGATATTAGAAGCATTGAGCTATCACATCTCATGCTATCGGAAGGGTCTCAGGATTGGAATGGGATGGAGTTGGATATCACATCTCAAGCTTTCTCGGGATTGGAATGGGAAGGAGTTTGATATCACATCTCAAGCTATAGGAAGGGTCTCAGGTTTGGAAGGGGAAGGATTTGGATCTCACATCTCATGTTTTAGGACGGGTCTCAGGTTTGGTATTAGAAGCATTGAGATATCACATCTCATGGTATAGGAAGGGTCTCAGGATTGGAATGGGAAGGAGTTGGCTATCACATCTCAAGTTATCTCAGGATTGGAATGGGAAGGAGTTTGATATCACATCTCAAGCTATAGGAAGGGTCTCAGGTTTGGAAAGGGAAGGATTTGGATTTCACATCTCATGTTATAGGATGGTTCTCATGTTTGGTTTTAGTAGCATTGAGATATCACATCTCATGCTATCGGAAGGGTCTCAGGTTTGGAAAGGGAAGGATTTGGAGTTCACATGTTATAGGATGGTTCTCAGGTTTGGTTTTAGAAGCATTAAGATATAACATCTCATGCTATAGGAAGGGTCTCAGGTTTGGAATGGGAAGGAGTTGATATCACATCTCATGCTAAAGGAAAGGTCTCAGGTTTGGAAGTGGAAGGATTTGGATCTCACATCTCATGTTTTAGGACGGGTCTCAGGTTTGGTATTAGAAGCATTGAAATATCACATCTCATGGTATAGGAAGGGTCTCAGGATTGGAATGGGAAGGAGTTGGATATCACATTGAATGGGAAGGAGTTTGATATCACATCTCAAGCTATAGGAAGGGTCTCAGGTTTGGAAAGGGAATGATTTGGATTTCACATCTCATGTTATAGGATGGTTCTCATGTTTGATTTTAGAAGCATTGAGATATCACATCTCATGCTATCGGAAGGGTCTCAGGTTTGGGAAGGGAAGGATTGGGATTTCACATCTCATGTTATAGGATGGTTCTCATGTTTGTTTTTAGAAGCATTGAGATATCAAATCTCATGCTATTGGAAGGGTCTCAGGTTTGGAATGGGAAGGAGTTGGATATCACATCTCATGTTATAGGAAGGATCTCAGGTTTGGTATTAGAAGCATTGAGATATCACATCTCATGCTATAGGAAGGGTCTCAGGATTGGAATGTGAAGGATTTGGATATCACATCATACTAAAGGTAGGGTCTCATGTTTGGTATAAGCATTGAGATATCACATCTCTGCTATCGGAAGGGTTTCAGGATTGGATTGGGAAGGAGTTGGATATCCCTTCTCATGCTATAGGAAGGGTCTCAGGTTGGAATGGGAAGCAGTTGGATATCACATCTCATGCTATAGGAAGGGTCTCAAGATTGAAATGGGAAGGATTTGGATATCACATCTCTTGCTATAGGAAGGGTTTCAGGATTGGAATGGGAAGGATTTGGATATCACATCTCATGCTAAAGGAAGGGTCTCAGGTTTGGAAGGGGAAGGATTTGGATATCATATCTCATGTTATAGGGCGGGTCCCAGGTTTGGTATTAGAAGCATTGAGATATCACATCTCATGGTATAGGAAGGGTTTCAGGATTGGAATGGGAAGGATTTGGATATCACATCTCATGCTAAAGGAAGGGTCTCAGGTTTGGAAGGGGAAGGATTTGGATATCATATCTCATGTTATAGGGCGGGTCCCAGGTTTGGTATTAGAAGCATTGAGATATCACATCTCATGGTATAGGAAGGGTCTCAGGATTGGAATGGGAAGGAGTTGGATATCACATCTCATCCAATAGGAAGGGTCTCAGGTTTGGAATGGGAAGGAATTGGATATCACATCATGTTATAGTAAGGGTCTAAGGTTGGAATGGGAAGGAGTTGGATATCACATCTCGTTATAGGAAGGGTCTCAGGATTGGAATGGGAAGGATTTGGATATCACATCTCTTGCTATAGGAAGGGTCTCAGGTTTTTTATTAGAAACATTGAGCTATCACATCTCATGCTATAGGAAGGGTTTCAGGATTGGAATGTGAAGGATTTGGATATCACATCTCATGCTAAAGGAAGGGTCTCAGGTTTGGAAGGGGAAGGATTTGGATATCACATCTCATGTTATAGGACGGGTCCCAGGTTTGGTATTAGAAGCATTGAGATATCACATCTCATGCTATAGGAGGAGTCTCAGGATTGGAATGGGAAGGAGTTGGATATCACGTCTCATGTTATAGGAAGGGTCTCAGGATTGGAATGGCAAGGAGTTGGATATCACATCTCATGCTATAGGGAGGGTCTCAGGTTTGATATTAGAAGCATTGAGATATCACATCTCATGCTATCGAAAGGGTCTCAGGATTGGAATGGGAAGGAGTTGGATATCACATATGCTAAAGGAAAGGTCTCAGGTTTGGAAGGGGAAGGATTTGGATCTCACATCTCATGTTTTAGGACGGGTCTCAGGTTTGGTATTAGAAGCCTTGAGATATCACATCTCATGGTATAATAAGGGTCTCAGGATTGGAATGGGAAGGAGTTGGATATCATATCTCAAGCTATCTCAGGATTGGAATGGGAAGGAGTTTGATATCACATCTCGAGCTATAGGAAGGGTCTCAGGTTTGGGAAGGGAAGGATTCGGATTTCACATCTCGTTATATGATGGTTCTCATGTTTGTTTTTAGAAGCATTGAGATATCAAATCTCATGCTATTGGAAGGGTCTCAGGTTTGGAATGGGAAGGAGTTGGATATCACATCTCATGTTATAGGAAGGATCTCAGGTTTGGTATTAGAAGCATTGAGATATCACATCTCATGCTATAGGAAGGGTTTCAGGATTGGAATGGGAAGGATTTGGATATCACATCTCATGCTAAAGGAAGGGTCTCAGGTTTGGAAGGGGAAGGAATTGGATATCATATCTCATGTTATAGGGCGGGTCCCAGGTTTGGTATTAGAAGCATTGAGATATCACATCTCATGGTATAGGAAGGGTCTCAGGATTGGAATGGGAAGGAGTTGGATATCACATCTCATCCAATAGGAAGGGTCTCAGGTTTGGAATGGGAAGGAATTGGATATCACATCATGTTATAGGAAGGATCTCAGGATTGGAATGGGAAGGATTTGGATATCCCTTCTCATGCTATAGGAAGTGTCTCAGGTTGGAATGGGAAGGAGTTGGATATCACATCTCGTTATAGGAAGGGTCTCAGGATTGGAATGGGAAGGATTTGGATATCACATCATACTAAAGGTAGGGTCTCAGGTTTGGTATAAGCATTGAGATATCACATCTCTGCTATCGGAAGGGTCTCAGGATTGGATTGGGAAGGAGTTGGATATCCCTTCTCATGCTATAGGAAGGGTCTCAGTTTGGAATGGGAAGGATTTGGATATCACATCTCATGCTATAGGAAGGGTCTCAAGATTGAAATGGGAAGGTTTTGGATATCACATCTCTTGCTATAGGAAGGGTCTCAGGTTTTTTATTAGAAACATTGAGATATCACATCTCATGCTATAGGAAGGGTTTCAGGATTGGAATGGGAAGGATTTGGATATCACATCTCATGCTCAAGGAAGGGTCTCAGGTTTGGAAGGGGAAGGATTTGGATATCATATCTCATGTTATAGGGCGGGTCCCAGGTTTGGTATTAGAAGCATTGAGATATCACATCTCATGGTATAGGAAGGGTCTCAGGATTGGAATGGGAAGGAGTTGGATATCACATCTCATCCAATAGGAAGGGTCTCAGAATTGGAATGGCAAGGAGTTGGATATCACATCTCATGCTAAAGGAAGGGTCTCAGGTTTGATAGAAGCATTGAGATATCACATCTCATGCTATAGGAAGGAACTCAGGATTGCAATGGGAAGGAGTTGGATATCACATCTCATGCCATAGGATGGGTCATCAGGTTTGGTATAAGCATTGAGATATCACATCTCTGCTATCGGAAGGGTCTCAGGATGGAATGGGAAGGATTTGGATATCACATCTCATGTTATAGGAAGGATATCAGGTTTGGTATTAGAAGCATTGAGATATCACATCTCATGCTATAGGAAGGGTCTCAGGATTGAAATGGGAAGGAGTTGGATATCACATCTCATGCTATAGGAAGGGTCTCAGGAATGGAATGGGAAGGAGTTTTATATGACATCTCATGCCATAGGAAGGATCTCAGGTTTGGTATAAGCATTGAGATATCACATCTCTGCTATCGGAAGAGTCTCACGATTGGAATGGGAAGGAGTTGGATATCCCATCTCATGTTATAGGAAGGGTCTCAGGTTTGGTATTAGAAGCATTAAGATATCACATCTCATGCTATAGGAAGCGTCTAAGGATTGGAATGGGAAGGACTTGGATGTCACATCTCATGCTATAGGGAGGGTCTCAAGTTTGATATCAGAAGCTTTGAGATAAAAAATCTCATGATATCGGAAGGGTCTCAGGATTGGAATGTGAAGGAGTTTGATATCACATCTCACGATAAAGGAAGGGTCTAAGGTTTGGAAGGGGAAGGATTTGGATATCACATCTCATGTTATAGGACGGGTCCCAGGTTTGGTATTAGAAGCATTGCGATATCAAGTCTCATGGTATAGGAAGGGTCTCAGAATTGGAATGGGAAGGAGTTGGATATCACATCTCAAGCTATAGGAAGGGTCTCAGGATTGGAATGGGAAGGAGTTTGATATCACATCTCATGCCATAGTATGGGTCTCAGGTTTGGTAGAAGCATTGGGATATCACATCTCATGCTATCGGAAGGGTCTCAGGTTGGAATGGGAAGGATTTGGATATCACATCTCATGTTATAGGAAGGATCTCGGGTTTGGTATTAGAAGCATTGAGATATCACATCTCATGCTATAGGAAGGGTCTCAGGATTGGAATGGGAAGGAGTTGGATATCAAATCTCATGCTATAGGAAGGGTCTCAGGAATGGAATGGGAAGGAGCTTTATATGACATCTCATGCCATAGGAAGGATCTCAGGTTTGGTATTCGAAGCATTGAGACATCACATCTCATGTTATAGGAAGGGTCTCAGGATTGGAATGGGAAGGAGTTGGATATCACATCTCATCCAATAGGAAGGGTCTCAGGTTTGGAATGGGAAGGAATTGGATATCACATCATGTTATAGGAAGGATCTCAGGATTGGAATGGGAAGGATTTGGATATCCCTTCTCATGCTATAGGAAGTGTCTCAGGTTGGAATGGGAAGGAGTTGGATATCACATCTCGTTATAGGAAGGGTCTCAGGATTGGAATGGGAAGGATTTGGATATCACATCTCTTGCTATAGGAAGGGTCTCAGGTTTTTTATTAGAAACATTGAGCTATCACATCTCATGCTATAGGAAGGGTTTCAGGATTGGAATGGGAAGGATTTCGATATCACATCTCATGCTAAAGGAAGGGTCTCAGGTTTGGAAGGGGAAGGATTTGGATATCACATCTCATGTTATCGGACGGGTCTCAGGTTTGGTATTAGAAGCCTTGAGATATCACATCTCATGGTATAATAAGGGTCTCAGGATTGGAATGGGAAGGAGTTGGATATCACATCTCAAGCTATCTCAGGATTGGAATGGGAAGGAGTTTGATATCACATCTCGAGCTATAGGAAGGGTCTCAGGTTTGGGAAGGGAAGGATTGGGATTTCACATCTCGTTATAGGATGGTTCTCATGTTTGTTTTTAGAAGCATTGAGATATCAAATCTCATGCTATTGGAAGGGTCTCAGGTTTGGAATGGGAAGGAGTTGGATATCACATCTCATGTTATAGGAAGGATCTCAGGTTTGGTATTAGAAGCATTGAGATATCACATATCATGCTATAGGAGGAGTCTCAGGATTGGAATGGGAACGAGTTGGATATCACGTCTCATGTTATAGGAAGGGTCTCAGGATTGGAATGGCAAGGAGTTGTATATCACATCTCATGCTATAGGGAGGGTCTCAGGTTTGATATTAGAAGCATTGAGATATCACATCTCATGCTATCGGAAGGGTCTCAGGATTGGAATGGGAAGGAGTTGGATATCACATATGCTAAAGGAAAGGTCTCAGGTTTGGAAGGGGAAGGATTTGGATCTCACATCTCATGTTTTAGGAAGGATCTCAGGTTTGGTATTAGAAGCATTGAGATATCACATCTCATGCTATAGGAAGGGTCTCAGGATTGGAATGTGAAGGATTTGGATATCACATCATACTAAAGGTAGGGTCTCAGGTTTGGTATAAGCATTGAGATATCACATCTCTGCTATCAGAAGGGTCTCAGGATTGGATTGGGAAGGAGTTGGATATCCCTTCTCATGCTATAGGAAGGGTCTCAGGTTGGAATGGAAAGGAGTTGGATATCACATCTCATGCTATAGGAAGGGTCTTGTAGGGTATTTTGTGGAGATTTGGGGCCTGACGGTATTTTCTTACCGCCGAAAAATAACTTAGCAACAATCACTCCTTGTATTCAGATTGGGCCATGTACAACAATAATACAGTGGACATGCATTATTTCAGCACAGAGACATGCGTATTTTGTATGCGTGGTTGGTATGCGTGGTTGGTGGTATTTTGGTGAGCATAATTCCCTTGTTTTATTTGTGGCCCCAATATCCAGAACCCCTTATTTTTGCTTAGAGTTTTCGTGTAATCACTAGAGAGACCACAGGCTTGCATTTCAGGAACACCACATTTTCATTTTTAGTGTGCCACCATGGGCAATTTCTCTCTGTCTTATCTACGGCAGCGAGCTATCATGTGGTATTTTCACTATCTTATATACGGTAGTGAACTATGTCCCGGGCCTCCCTTTTTGCCGACTCATAGACCTCCGACAAACTACAACACACACAGTTAGTTATAACTGCTCATACTGAATTACATTGTGCACACGGCTGCAGCCAAATTTGATGTTTAGCTACCTTGAAAATGACAATTGCACTGTCTAAACATCTCCCCACATCATCAGCACTGTTTTGGTAAATATAAAACACACCACCCGTCTGCTTTCAAATATTTTTGTGTATTATAAAAGTTGCATTTAAATACGATCTCACTCTTTACAGAAATAAATAAAATAGCACAGTAACAGCATTGTCTATACACTGAAAAGAGAGTGGCGGAGACAAGAACTCAATTTGCAACATTAAACATGTGATTAAAGCACAGGAATCTCCTTTCCGACACTGACTGAATATTCTCGTACACACTCAGCCCCCACACTTCTGTAATTACCTTATCTGTTCAGCATGAGTTTTCTTCAGCTGTTCTCTTTCTGAATTTGGCTCCCTTGAAGACTAACCCCGGTGAAAACAAGCGTCTTTCGTTCTCAAACCGGGGTTATTGCCTGGAATTCTCAGCTTTTGCAGCAGGAATGCTTCAGCCAGGAAAACAGGTCCTTCTCCCAGCTCTGCCAAATCCCGACTGTCCTCCCCCTCTCTTCAAGCTCCCCCAGCAAGACTCTCATCACTGCCTCTAGCATGATACTTGCTATGACGCTGCTCCAATCAGAATCAATCATGCCATCTCCTCCCTCACTACACAATGGCTCATTTCTACAGTAATTATTTGTAACCAACTGATTTCCTGTTCCTTCGAGCCCTTTTGCTTCCTGTAGTTATGTGGACAGAGCAGCAGAGAAAAAGAAAAAAATGAATGTGCGTTTAAAAGTTCACTTTCAGAGTAGGCCTAATTCTGCAGTGGAGACACATTTTTATTAGTGGGTTATGTTAAATGCAGTTTTATTAGTCAGGTTATTTATTAATAATGTTAGTTATTAATTTTCAAATGTGTCTCTTGCACCACAGGCATTTCAGGTGAAAAATAGTGTGCATTTTTGAGTGTGCACGATTGCTTTTAACTGTAAAAATAGATTTGCATCTTATATGTTAAAATCGTTTTTGACTGAATAGCCTGTCTTTACTTATATGTCCATGTTAATCTGGCAACACATATAGCAATGCACCACACCCATGTGGTGGTGCTGCATCAAAAAAAATTGCTATCTGTGCAGTAGTGCTGTACTCTGTGCTGTAACACGCCAAATATCCTTACAGTCTCAAGTTTGGAATGGAAAGGAATTGGATATCACATCATGTTATAGGAAGGATCTCAGGATTGGAATGGGAAGGATTTGGATATCCCTTCTCATGCTATAGGAAGTGTCTCAGGTTGGAATGGGAAGGTGTTGGATATCACATCTCGTTATAGGAAGGGTCTCAGGATTGGAATGGGAAGGATTTGGATATCACATCTCTTGCTATAGGAAGGGTCTCAGGTTTTTTATTAGAAACATTGAGCTATCACATCTCATGCTATAGGAAGGGTTTCAGGATTGGAATGGGAAGGATTTGGATATCACATCTCATGCTAAAGGAAGGGTCTCAGGTTTGGAAGGGGAAGGATTTGGATATCATATCTCATGTTATAGGACGGGTCCCATGTTTGGTATTAGAAGCATTGAGATATCACATCTCATGCTATAGGAGGAGTCTCAGGATTGGAATGGGAAGGAGTTGGATATCACGTCTCATGTTATACGAAGGGTCTCAGGATTGGAATGGCAAGGAGTTGGATATCACATCTCATGCTAAAGGAAGGGTCTCAGGTTTGATAGAAGCATTGAGATATCACATCTCATGCTATAGGAAGGAACTCAGGATTGCAATGGGAAGGAGTTGGATATCACATCTCATGCCATAGGATGGGTCATCAGGTTTGGTATAAGCATTGAGATATCACATCTCTGCTATCGGAAGGGTCTCAGGATAGGAATGGGAAGGACTTAGATATCACATCTCATACTATAGGGAGGGTCTCAGTTTTGATATTAGAAGCATTGAGCTATCACATCTCATGCTATCGGAAGGGTCTCAGGATTGGAATGGGATGGAGTTGGATATCACATCTCAAGCTATCTCGGGATTGGAATGGGAAGGAGTTTGATATCACATCTCAAGCTATAGGAAGGGTCTCAGGTTTGGAAGGGGAAGGATTTGGATCTCACATCTCATGTTTTAGGACGGGTCTCAGGTTTGGTATTAGAAGCATTGAGATATCACATCTCATGGTATAGGAAGGGTCTCAGGATTGGAATGGGAAGGAGTTGGCTATCACATCTCAAGCTATCTCAGGATTGGAATGGGAAGGAGTTTGATATCACATCTCAAGCTATAGGAAGGGTCTCAGGTTTGGAAAGGGAAGGATTTGGATTTCACATCTCATGTTATAGGATGGTTCTCATGTTTGGTTTTAGTAGCATTGAGATATCACATCTCATGCTATCGGAAGGGTCTCAGGTTTGGAAAGGGAAGGATTTGGAGTCACATGTTATAGGATGGTTCTCATGTTTGGTTTTAGAAGCATTGAGATATAACATCTCATGCTATAGGAAGGGTCTCAGGTTTGGAATGGGAAGGAGTTGATATCACATCTCATGCTAAAGGAAAGGTCTCAGGTTTGGAAGGGGAAGTATTTGGATCTCACATCTCATGTTTTAGGACGGGTCTCAGGTTTGGTATTAGAAGCATTGAAATATCACATCTCATGGTATAGGAAGGGTCTTAGGATTGGAATGGGAAGGAGTTGGATATCACATTGAATGGGAAGGAGTTTGATATCACATTCCAAGCTATAGGAAGGGTCTCAGGTTTGGAAAGGGAATGATTTGGATTTCACATCTCATGTTATAGGATGGTTCTCATGTTTGGTTTTAGAAGCATTGAGATATCACATCTCATGCTATCGGAAGGGTCTCAGGTTTGGGAAGGGAAGGATTGGGATTTCACATCTCATGTTATAGGATGGTTCTCATGTTTGTTTTTAGAAGCATTGAGATATCAAATCTCATGCTATTGGAAGGGTCTCAGGTTTGGAATGGGAAGGAGTTGGATATCACATCTCATGTTATAGGAAGGATCTCAGGTTTGGTATTAGAAGCATTGAGATATCACATCTCATGCTATAGGAAGGGTCTCAGGATTGGAATGTGAAGGATTTGCATATCACATCATACTAAAGGTAGGGTCTCAGGTTTGGTATAAGCATTGAGATATCACATCTCTGGTATCGGAAGGGTCTCAGGATTGGATTGGGAAGGAGTTGGATATCCCTTCTCATGCTATAGGAAGGGTCTCAGGTTGGAATGGGAAGCAGTTGGATATCACATCTCATGCTATAGGAAGGGTCTCAAGATTGAAATGGGAAGGATTTGTATATCACATCTCTTGCTATAGGAAGGGTCTCAGGTTTTTTTATTAGAAACATTGAGATATCACATCTCATGCTATAGGAAGGGTTTCAGGATTGGAATGGGAAGGATTTGGATATCACATCTCATGCTAAATGAAGGGTCTCAGGTTTGGAAGGGGAAGGATTTGGATATCATATCTCATGTTATAGGGTGGGTCCCAGGTTTGGTATTAGAAGCATTGAGATATCACATCTCATGGTATAGGAAGGGTCTCAGGATTGGAATGGGAAGGAGTTGGATATCACATCTCATCCAATAGGAAGGGTCTCAGGTTTGGAATGGGAAGGAATTGGATATCCCTTCTCATGCTATAGGAAGGGTTTCAGGATTGGAATGGGAAGGAGTTGGATATCACATCTCATCCAATAGGAAGGATCTCAGGATTGGAATGGGAAGGATTTGGATATCCCTTCTCATGCTATAGGAAGGGTTTCAGGATTGGAATGGGAAGGATTTGGATATCACATCTCATGCTAAAGGAAGGGTCTCAGGTTTGGAAGGGAAAGGATTTGGATATCACATCTCATGTTATAGGACGGGTCCCAGGTTTGGTATTAGAAGCATTGAGACATCACATCTCATGCTATAGGAGGAGTCTCAGGATTGGAATGGGAAGGAGTTGGATATCACGTCTCATGTTATAGGAAGGGTCTCAGGATTGGAATGGCAAGGAGTTGGATATCACATCTCATGCTATAGGGAGGGTCTCAGGTTTGATATTAGAAGCATTGAGATATCACATCTCATGCTATCGGAAGGGTCTCAGGATTGGAATGGGAAGGAGTTGGATATCACATATGCTAAAGGAAAGGTCTCAGGTTTGGAAGGGGAAGGATTTGGATCTCACATCTCATGTTTTAGGACGGGTCTCATGTTTGGTATTAGAAGCCTTGAGATATCACATCTCATGGTATAATAAGGGTCTCAGGATTGGAATGGGAGGAGTTCGAAATCACATCTCAAGCTATCTCAGGATTGGAATGGGAAGGAGTTTGATATCACATCTCGAGCTATAGGAAGGGTCTCAGGTTTGGGAAGGGAAGGATTCGGATTTCACATCTCGTTATAGGATGGTTCTCATGTTTGTTTTTAGAAGCATTGAGATATCAAATCTCATGCTATTGGAAGGGTCTCAGGATTGGAATGTGAAGGATTTGGATATCACATCATACTAAAGTTAGGGTCTCAGGTTTGGTATAAGCATTGAGATATCACATCTCTGCTATCGGAAGGGTCTCAGGATTGGATTGGGAAGGAGTTGGATATCCCTTCTCATGCTATAGGAAGGGTCTCAGGTTGGAATGGGAAGGGGTTGGATATCACATCTCATGCTATAGGAAGGGTCTCAAGATTGAAATGGAAAGGTTTTGGATATCACATCTCTTGCTATAGGAAGGGTCTCAGGTTGGAATGGGAAGCAGTTGGATATCACATCTCATGCTATAGGAAGGGTCTCAAGATTGAAATGGGAAGGATTTGTATATCACATCTCTTGCTATAGGAAGGGTCTCAGGTTTTTTTATTAGAAACATTGAGATATCACATCTCATGCTATAGGAAGGGTTTCAGGAT
Source organism: Ambystoma mexicanum (assembly GCF_040938575.1). Taxonomy (NCBI): domain Eukaryota; kingdom Metazoa; phylum Chordata; class Amphibia; order Caudata; family Ambystomatidae; genus Ambystoma; species Ambystoma mexicanum. Next base: position 1,161,376,424 of record NC_090934.1, read on the forward strand.
TGGAATGGGAAGGATTTGGATATCACATCTCATGCTAAAGGAAGGGTCTCAGGTTTGGAAGGGGAAGGATTTGGATATCATATCTCATGTTATAGGGCGGGTCCCAGGTTTGGTATTAGAAGCATTGAGATATCACATCTCATGGTATAGGAAGGGTCTCAGGATTGGAATGGGAAGGAGTTGGATATCACATCTCATCCAATAGGAAGGGTCTCAGGTTTGGAATGGGAAGGAATTGGATATCACATCATGTTATAGGAAGGATCTCAGGATTGGAATGGGAAGGATTTGGATATCCCTTCTCATGCTATAGGAAGTGTCTCAGGTTGGAATGGGAAGGAGTTGGATATCACATCTCGTTATAGGAAGGGTCTCAGGTTTGGAATGGGAAGGAGTTGGATATCACATCTCATGTTATAGGAAGGATCTCAGGTTTGGTATTAGAAGCATTGAGATATCACATCTCATGCTATAGGAAGGGTCTCAGGATTGGAATGTGAAGGATTTGGATATCACATCATACTAAAGGTAGGGTTTCAGGTTTGGTATAAGCATTGAGATATCACATCTCTGCTATCGGAAGGGTCTCAGGATTGGATTGGGAAGGAGTTGGATATCCCTTCTCATGCTATAGGAAGGGTCTCAGGTTGGAATGGGAAGGAGTTGGATATCACATCTCATGCTATAGGAAGGGTCTCAAGATTGAAATGGGAAGGTTTTGGATATCACATCTCTTGCTATAGGAAGGGTCTCAGGTTTTTATTAGAAACATTGAGATATCACATCTCATGCTATAGGAATGGTTTCAGGATTGGAATGGGAAGGATTTGGATATCACATCTCATGCTAAAGGAAGGGTCTCAGGTTTGGAAGGGGAAGGATTTGGATATCATATCTCATGTTATAGGGCGGGTCCCAGGTTTGGTATTAGAAGCATTGAGATATCACATCTCATGGTATAGGAAGGGTCTCAGGATTGGAAGGGGAAGGAGTTGGATATCACATCTCATCCAATAGGAAGGGTCTCAGGTTTGGAATGGGAAGGAATTGGATATCACATCATGTTATAGGAAGGATCTCAGGATTGGAATGGGAAGGATTTGGATATCCCTTCTCATGCCTTAGGAAGTGTCTCAGGTTGGAATGGGAAGGAGTTGGATATCACATCTCGTTATAGGAAGGGTCTCAGGATTGGAATGGGAAGGATTTGGATATCACATCTCTTGCTATAGGAAGGGTCTCAGGTTTTTTATTAGAAACATTGAGCTATCACATCTCATGCTATAGGAAGGGTTTCAGGATTGGAATGGGAAGGATTGGATATCACATCTCATGCTAAAGGAAGGGTCTCAGGTTTGGAAGGGGAAGGATTTGGATATCATATCTCATGTTATAGGGCGGGTCCCATGTTTGGTATTAGAAGCATTGAGATATCACATCTCATGCTATAGGAGGAGTCTCAGGATTGCAATGGGAAGGAGTTGGATATCACGTCTCATGTTATAGGAAGGGTCTCAGAATTGGAATGGCAAGGAGTTGGATATCACATCTCATGCTAAAGGAAGGGTCTCAGGTTTGATAGAAGCATTGAGATATCACATCTCATGCTATAGGAAGGAACTCAGGATTGCAATGGGAAGGAGTTGGATATCACATCTCATGCCATAGGATGGGTCATCAGGTTTGGTATAAGCATTGAGATATCACATCTCTGCTATCGGAAGGGTCTCAGGATAGGAATGGGAAGGACTTAGATATCACATCTCATACTATAGGGAGGGTCTCAATTTTGATATTAGAAGCATTGAGCTATCACATCTCATGCTATCGGAAGGGTCTCAGGATTGGAATGGGATGGAGTTGGATATCACATCTCAAGCTATCTCGGGATTGGAATGGGAAGGAGTTTGATATCACATCTCAAGCTATAGAAAGGGTCTCAGGTTTGGAAGGGGAAGGATTTGGATCTCACATCTCATGTTTTAGGACGGGTCTCAGGTTTGGTATTAGAAGCATTGAGATATCACATCTCATGGTATAGGAAGGGTCTCAGGATTGGAATGGGAAGGAGTTGGCTATCACATCTCAAGCTATCTCAGGATTGGAATGGGGAGGAGTTTGATATCACATCTCAAGCTATAGGAAGGGTCTCAGGTTTGGAAAGGGAAGGATTTGGATTCCACATCTCATGTTATAGGATGGTTCTCATTTTTGGTTTTAGTAGCATTGAGATATCACATCTCATGCTATCGGAAGGGTCTCAGGTTTGGAAAGGGAAGGATTTGGAGTTCACATGTAATAGGATGGTTCTCAGGTTTGGATTTAGAAGAATTAAGATATAACATCTCATGCTATAGGAAGGGTCTCAGGTTTGGAATGGGAAGGAGTTGATATCACATCTCATGCTAAAGGAAAGGTCTTAGGTTTGGAAGGGGAAGGATTTGGATCTCACATCTCATGTTTTAGTACGGGTCTCAGGTTTGGTATTAGAAGCATTGAAATATCACATCTCATGGTATAGGAAGGGTCTCAGGATTGGAATGGGAAGGAGTTGGCTATCACATCTCAAGCTATCTCAGGATTGGAATGGGGAGGAGTTTGATATCACATCTCAAGCTATAGGAAGGGTCTCAGGTTTGGTATTAGAAGCATTGAGATATCACATCTCATGCTATAGGAAGGGTCTCAGGATTGGAATCGGAAGGAGTTGTATATGACATCTCATGCCATAGGAAGGGTCTCAGGTTTGGTATAAGCATTGAGATATCACATCTCTGCTATCGGAAGGGTCTCAGGATTGGAATGGGAAGGAGTTGGATATCCCATCTTGTTATAGGAATGGTCTCAGGTTTGGTATTAGAAGCATTGAGATATCACATCTCATGCTATAGGACGGGTCCCAGGTTTGGTATTAGAAGCATTGAGATAGCACATCTCATGCTATAGGAGGAGTCTCAGGATTGGAAGGGGAAGGATTTGGATATCACATCTCATGTTATAGGACGGGTCCCAGGTTTGGTATTAGAAGCATTGAGATATCACATCTAATGCTATAGGAGGAGTCTCAGGATTGGAATGGGAAGGAGTTGGATATCACGTCTCATGTTATAGGAAGGGTCTCAGGATTGGAATGGCAAGGAGTTGGATATCACATCTCATGCTATAGGGAGGGTCTCAGGTTTGATATTAGAAGCATTGAGATATCACATCTCATGCTATCGGAAGGGTCTCAGGATTGGAATGGGAAGGAGTTGGATATCACATATGCTAAAGGAAAGGTCTCAGGTTTGGAAGGGGAAGGATTTGGATCTCACATCTCATGTTTTAGGACGGGTCTCAGGTTTGGTATTAGAAGCCTTGAGATATCACATCTCATGGTATAATAAGGGTCTCAGGATTGGAATGGGAAGGAGTTCGATATCACATCTCAAGCTATCTCAGGATTGGAATGGGAAGGAGTTTGATATCACATCTCGAGCTATAGGAAGGGTCTCAGGTTTGGGAAGGGAAGGATTCGGATTTCACATCTCGTTATAGGATGGTTCTCATGTTTGTTTTTAGAAGCATTGAGATATCAAATCTCATGCTATTGGAAGGGTCTCAGGATTGGAATGTGAAGGATTTGGATATCACATCATACTAAAGTTAGGGTCTCAGGTTTGGTATAAGCATTGAGATATCACATCTCTGCTATCGGAAGGGTCTCAGGATTGGATTGGGAAGGAGTTGGATATCCCTTCTCATGCTATAGGAAGGGTCTCAGGTTGGAATGGGAAGGAGTTGGATATCACATCTCATGCTATAGGAAGGGTCTCAAGATTGAAATGGAAAGGTTTTGGATATCACATCTCTTGCTATAGGAAGGGTCTCAGGTTTTTTATTAGAAACATTGAGATATCACATCTCATGCTATAGGAAGGGTTTCAGGATTGGAATGGGAAGGATTTGGATATCACATCTCATGCTAAAGGAAGGGGCTCAGGTTTGGAAGGGGAAGGATTTGGATATCATATCTCATGTTATAGGGCGGGTCCCATGTTTGGTATTAGAAGCATTGAGATATCACATCTCATGGTATAGGAAGGGTCTCAGGATTGGAATGGGAAGGAGTTCGATATCACATCTCATCCAATAGGAAGGGTCTCAGGTTTGGAATGGGAAGGAATTGGATATCACATCATGTTATAGGAAGGATCTCAGGATTGGAATGGGAAGGATTTGGATAGCCCTTCTCATGCTTTAGGAAGTGTCTCAGGTTGGAATGGGAAGGAGTTGGATATCACATCTCATTATAGGAAGGGTCTCAGGTTTGGAATGGGAAGGAGTTGGATATCACATCTCATGTTATAGGAAGGATCTCAGGTTTGGTATTAGAAGCATTGAGATATCACATCTCATGCTATAGGAAGGGTCTCAGGATTGGAATGTGAAGGATTTGGATATCACATCATACTAAAGGTAGGGTTTCAGGTTTGGTATAAGCATTGAGATATCACATCTCTGCTATCGGAAGGGTCTCAGGATTGGATTGGGAAGAAGTTGGATATCCCTTCTCATGCTATAGGAAGGGTCTCAGGTTGGAATGGGAAGGAGTTGGATATCACATCTCATGCTATAGGAAGGGTCTCAAGATTGAAATGGGAAGGTTTTGGATATCACATCTCTTGCTATAGGAAGGGTCTCAGGTTTTTTATTAGAAACATTGAGATATCACATCTCATGCTATAGGAAGGGTTTCAGGATTGGAATGGGAAGGATTTGGATATCACATCTCATGCTAAAGGAAGGGTCTCAGGTTTGGAAGGGGAAGGATTTGGATATCATATCTCATGTTATAGGGCGGGTCCCAGGTTTGGTATTAGAAGCATTGAGATATCACATCTCATGGTATAGGAAGGGTCTCAGGATTGGAAGGGGAAGGAGTTGGATATCACATCTCATCCAATAGGAAGGGTCTCAGGTTTGGAATGGGAAGGAATTGGATATCACATCATGTTATAGGAAGGATCTCAGGATTGGAATGGGAAGGATTTGGATATCCCTTCTCATGCTATAGGAAGTGTCTCAGGTTGGAATCGGAAGGAGTTGGATATCACATCTCGTTATAGGAAGGGTCTCAGGATTGGAATGGGAAGGATTTGGATATCACATCTCTTGCTATAGGAAGGGTCTCAGGTTTTTTATTAGAAACATTGAGCTATCACATCTCATGCTATAGGAAGGGTTTCAGGAATGGAATGGGAAGGATTGGATATCACATCTCATGCTAAAGGAAGGGTCTCAGGTTTGGAAGGGGAAGGATTTGGATATCATATCTCATGTTATAGGGCGGGTCCCATGTTTGGTATTAGAAGCATTGAGATATCACATCTCATGCTATAGGAGGAGTCTCAGGATTGGAATGGGAAGGAGTTGGATATCACGTCTCATGTTATAGGAAGGGTCTCAGAATTGGAATGGCAAGGAGTGGGATATCACATCTCATGCTAAAGGAAGGGTCTCAGGTTTGATAGAAGCATTGAGATATCACATCTCATGCCATAGGATGGGTCATCAGGTTTGGTATAAGCATTGAGATATCACATCTCTGCTTTCGGAAGGGTCTCAGGATAGGAATGGGAAGGACTTAGATATCACATCTCATACTATAGGGAGGGTCTCAATTTTGATATTAGAAGCATTGAGCTATCACATCTCATGCTATCGGAAGGGTCTCAGGATTGGAATGGGATGGAGTTGGATATCACATCTCAAGCTATCTCGGGATTGGAATGGGAAGGAGTTTGATATCACATCTCAAGCTATAGGAAGGGTCTCAGGTTTGGAAGGGGAAGGATTTGGATCTCACATCTCATGTTTTAGGACGGGTCTCAGGTTTGGTATTAGAAGCCTTGAGATATCACATCTCATGCTATTGGAAGGGTCTCAGGTTTGGAATGGGAAGGAGTTGGATATCACATCTCATGTTATAGGAAGGATCTCAGGTTTGGTATTAGAAGCATTGAGATATCACATCTCATGCTATAGGAAGGGTTTCAGGATTGGAATGGGAAGGATTTGGATATCACATCTCATGCTAAAGGAAGGGTCTCAGGTTTGGAAGGGGAAGGATTTGGATATCATATCTCATGTTATAGGGCGGGTCCCAGGTTTGGTATTAGAAGCATTGAGATATCACATCTCATGGTATAGGAAGGCTCTCAGGATTGGAATGGGAAGGAGTTGGATATCACATCTCATCCAATAGGAAGGGTCTCAGGTTTGGAATGGGAAGGAATTGGATATCACATCATGTTATAGGAAGGATCTCAGGATTGGAATGGGAAGGATTTGGATATCCCTTCTCATGCTATAGGAAGTGTCTCAGGTTGGAATGGGAAGGAGTTGGATATCACATCTCGTTATAGGAAGGGTCTCAGGATTGGAATGGGAAGGAGTTTGATATCACATCTCGAGCTATAGGAAGGGTCTCAGGTTTGGGAAGGGAAGGATTCGGATTTCACATCTCGTTATAGGATGGTTCTCATGTTTGTTTTTAGAAGCATTGAGATATCAAATCTCATGCTATTGGAAGGGTCTCAGGTTTGGAATGGGAAGGAGTTGGATATCACATCTCATGTTATAGGAAGGATCTCAGGTTTGGTATTAGAAGCATTGAGATATCACATCTCATGCTATAGGAAGGGTCTCAGGATTGGAATGTGAAGGATTTGGATATCACATCATACTAAAGGTAGGGTCTCAGGTTTGGTATAAGCATTGAGATATCACATCTCTGCTATCGGAAGGGTCTCAGGATTGGATTGGGAAGGAGTTGGATATCCCTTCTCATGCTATAGGAAGGGTCTCAGGTTGGAATGGGAAGGAGTTGGATATCACATCTCATGCTATAGGAAGGGTCTCAAGATTGAAATGGGAAGGTTTTGGATATCACATCTCTTGCTATAGGAAGGGTCTCAGGTTTTTTATTAGAAACATTGAGATATCACATCTCATGCTATAGGAAGGGTTTCAGGATTGGAATGGGAAGGATTTGGATATCACATCTCATGCTAAAGGAAGGGTCTCAGGTTTGGAAGGGGAAGGATTTGGATATCATATCTCATGTTATAGGGCGGGTCCCAGGTTTGGTATTAGAAGCATTGAGATATCACATCTCATGGTATAGGAAGGGTCTCAGGATTGGAATGGGAAGGAGTTGGATATCACATCTCATCCAATAGGAAGGGTCTCAGAATTGGAATGGCAAGGAGTTGGATATCACATCTCATGCTAAAGGAAGGGTCTCAGGTTTGATAGAAGCATTGAGATATCACATCTCATGCTATAGGAAGGAACTCAGGATTGCAATGGGAAGGAGTTGGATATCACATCTCATGCCATAGGATGGGTCATCAGGTTTGGTATAAGCATTGAGCTATCACATCTCTGCTATCGGAAGGGTCTCAGGATGGAATGGGAAGGATTTGGATATCACATCTCATGTTATAGGAAGGATCTCAGGTTTGGTATTAGAAGCATTGAGATATCACATCTCATGCTATAGGAAGGGTCTCAGGATTGGAATGGGAAGGAGTTGGATATCACATCTCATGCTATAGGAAGGGTCTCAGGAATGGAATGGGAAGGAGTTTTATATGACATCTCATGCAATAGGAAGGATCTCAGGTTTGGTATAAGCATTGAGATATCACATCTCTGCAATCGGAAGAGTCTCACGATTGGAATGGGAAGGAGTTGGATATCCCATCTCATGTTATAGGAAGGGTCTCAGGTTTGGTATTAGAAGCATTAAGATATCACATCTCATGCTATTGGAAGCGTCTCAGGATTGGAATGGGAAGGACTTGGATGTCACATCTCATGCTATAGGGAGGGTCTCAAGTTTGATATCAGAAGCTTTGAGATAAAAAATCTCATGATATCGGAAGGGTCTCAGGATTGGAATGTGAAGGAGTTTGATATCACATCTCATGATAAAGGAAGGGTCTAAGGTTTGGAAGGGGAAGGATTTGGATATCACATCTCATGTTATAGGACGGGTCCCAGGTTTGGTATTAGAAGCATTGCGATATCAAGTCTCATGGTATAGGAAGGGTCTCAGAATTGGAATGGGAAGGAGTTGGATATCACATCTCAAGCTATAGGAAGGGTCTCAGGATTGGAATGGGAAGGAGTTTGATATCACATCTCATGCCATAGTATGGGTCTCAGGTTTGGTAGAAGCATTGGGATATCACATCTCATGCTATCGGAAGGGTCTCAGGTTGGAATGGGAAGGATTTGGATATCACATCTCATGTTATAGGAAGGATCTCGGGTTTGGTATTAGAAGCATTGAGATATCACATCTCATGCTATAGGAAGGGTCTCAGGATTGGAATGGGAAGGAGTTGGATATCAAATCTCATGCTATAGGAAGGGTCTCAGGAATGGAATGGGAAGGAGCTTTATATGACATCTCATGCCATAGGAAGGATCTCAGGTTTGGTATTAGAAGCATTGAGACATCACATCTCATGTTATAGGAAGGGTCTCAGGATTGGAATGGGAAGGAGTTGGATATCACATCTCATCCAATAGGAAGGGTCTCAGGTTTGGAATGGGAAGGAATTGGATATCACATCATGTTATAGGAAGGATCTCAGGATTGGAATGGGAAGGATTTGGATATCCCTTCTCATGCTATAGGAAGTGTCTCAGGTTGGAATGGGAAGGAGTTGGATATCACATCTCGTTATAGGAAGGGTCTCAGGATTGGAATGGGAAGGATTTGGATATCACATCTCTTGCTATAGGAAGGGTCTCAGGTTTTTTATTAGAAACATTGAGCTATCACATCTCATGCTATAGGAAGGGTTTCAGGATTGGAATGGGAAGGATTTGGATATCACATCTCATGCTAAAGGAAGGGTCTCAGGTTTGGAAGGGGAAGGATTTGGATATCACATCTCATGTTATCGGACGGGTCTCAGGTTTGGTATTAGAAGCCTTGAGATATCACATCTCATGGTATAATAAGGGTCTCAGGATTGGAATGGGAAGGAGTTGGATATCACATCTCAAGCTATCTCAGGATTGGAATGGGAAGGAGTTTGATATCACATCTCGAGCTATAGGAAGGGTCTCAGGTTTGGGAAGGGAAGGATTGGGATTTCACATCTCGTTATAGGATGGTTCTCATGTTTGTTTTTAGAAGCATTGAGATATCAAATCTCATGCTATTGGAAGGGTCTCAGGTTTGGAATGGGAAGGAGTTGGATATCACATCTCATGTTATAGGAAGGATCTCAGGTTTGGTATTAGAAGCATTGAGATATCACATATCATGCTATAGGAGGAGTCTCAGGATTGGAATGGGAACGAGTTGGATATCACGTCTCATGTTATAGGAAGGGTCTCAGGATTGGAATGGCAAGGAGTTGGATATCACATCTCATGCTATAGGGAGGGTCTCAGGTTTGATATTAGAAGCATTGAGATATCACATCTCATGCTATCGGAAGGGTCTCAGATTTGGAATGGGAAGGAGTTGGATATCACATATGCTAAAGGAAAGGTCTCAGGTTTGGAAGGAGAAGGATTTGGATCTCACATCTCATGTTTTAGGAAGGATCTCAGGTTTGATATTAGAAGCATTGAGATATCACATCTCATGCTATAGGAAGGGTCTCAGGATTGGAATGTGAAGGATTTGGATATCACATCATACTAAAGGTAGGGTCTCAGGTTTGGTATAAGCATTGAGATATCCCATCTCTGCTATCAGAAGGGTCTCAGGATTGGATTGGGAAGGAGTTGGATATCCCTTCTCATGCTATAGGAAGGGTCTCAGGTTGGAATGGAAAGGAGTTGGATATCACATCTCATGCTATAGGAAGGATCTCAGGATTGGAATGGCAAGGAGTTGTATATCAGATCTCATGCTATAGGGAGGGTCTCAGGTTTGATATTAGAAGCATTGAGATATCACATCTCATGCTATCGGAAGGGTCTCAGGATTGGAATGGGAAGGAGTTGGATATCACATATGCTAAAGGAAAGGTCTCAGGTTTGGAAGGGGAAGGATTTGGATCTCACATCTCATGTTTTAGGAAGGATCTCAGGTTTGGTATTAGAAGCATTGAGATATCACATCTCATGCTATAGGAAGGGTCTCAGGATTGGAATGTGAAGGATTTGGATATCACATCATACTAAAGGTAGGGTCTCAGGTTTGGTATAAGCATTGAGATATCACATCTCTGCTATCAGAAGGGTCTCAGGATTGGATTGGGAAGGAGTTGGATATCCCTTCTCATGCTATAGGAAGGGTCTCAGGTTGGAATGGAAAGGAGTTGGATATCACATCTCATGCTATAGGAAGGGTCTTGTAGGGTATTTTGTGGAGATTTGGGGCCTGACGGTATTTTCTTACCGCCGAAAAATAACTTAGCAACAATCACTCCTTGTATTCAGATTGGGCCATGTACAACAATAATACAGTGGACATGCATTATTTCAGCACACAGACATGCGTATTTGGTATGCGTGGTTGGTATGCGTGGTTGGTGGTATTTTGGTGAGCATAATTCCCTTGTTTTATTTGTGGCCCCAATATCCAGAACCCCTTATTTTTGCTTAGATTGTTCGTGTAATCACTAGAGAGACCTCAGGCTTGCATTTCAGGAACACCACATTTTCATTTTTAGTGTGCCACCATGGGCAATTTCTCTCTGTCTTATCTACGGCAGCGAGCTATCATGTGGTATTTTCACTATCTTATATACGGTAGTGAACTATGTCCCGGGCCTCCCTTTTTGCCGACTCATAGACCTCCGACAAACTACAACACACACAGTTAGTTATAACTGCTCATACTGAATTACATTGTGCACACGGCAGCAGCCAAATTTGATGTTTAGCTACCTTGAAAATGACAATTGCACTGTCTAAACATCTCCCCACATCATCAGCACTGTTTTGGTAAATATAAAACACACCACCCGTCTGCTTTCAAATATTTTTGTGTATTATAAAAGTTGCATTTAAACACGATCTCACTCTTTACAGAAATAAATAAAATAGCACAGTAACAGCATTGTCTATACACTGAAAAGAGAGTGGCGGAGACAAGAACTCAATTTGCAACATTAAACATGTGATTAAAGCACAGGAATCTCCTTTCCGACACTGACTGAATATTCTCGTACACACTCAGCCCCCACACTTCTGTAATTACCTTATCTGTTCAGCATGAGTTTTCTTCAGCTGTTCTCTTTCTGAATTTGGCTCCCTTGAAGACTAACCCCGGTGAAAACAAGCGTCTTTCGTTCTCAAACCGGGGTTATTGCCTGGAATTCTCAGCTTTTGCAGCAGGAATGCTTCAGCCAGGAAAACAGGTCCTTATCCCAGCTCTGCCAAATCCCGACTGTCCTCCCCCTCTCTTCAAGCTCCCCCAGCAAGACTCTCATCACTGCCTCTAGCATGATACTTGCTATGACGCTGCTCCAATCAGAATCAATCATGCCATCTCCTCCCTCACTACACAATGGCTCATTTCTACAGTAATTATTTGTAACCAACTGATTTCCTGTTCCTTCGAGCCCTTTTGCTTCCTGTAGTTATGTGGACAGAGCAGCAGAGAAAAAGAAAAAAATGAATGTGCGTTTAAAAGTTCACTTTCAGAGTAGGCCTAATTCTGCAGTGGAGACACATTTTTATTAGTGGGTTATGTTAAATGCAGTTTTATTAGTCAGGTTATTTATTAATAATGTTAGTTATTAATTTTCAAATGTGTCTCTTGCACCACAGGCATTTCAGGTGAAAAATAGTGTGCATTTTTGAGTGTGCACGTGTGCTTTTAACTGTAAAAATAGATTTGCATCTTATATGTTAAAATCGTTTTTGACTGAATAGTCTGTCTTTACTTATATGTCCATGTTAATCTGGCAACACATATAGCAATGCACCACACCCATGTGGTGGTGCTGCATCAAAAAAAATTGCTATCTGTGCAGTAGTGCTGTACTCTGTGCTGTAACACGCCAAATATCCTTACAGTCTCAAGATTGAAATGGGAAGGATTTGGATATCACATCTCTTGCTATAGGAAGGGTCTCAGGTTTTTTATTAGAAACATTGAGATATCACATCTCATGCTATAGGAAGGGTTTCAGGATTGGAATGGGAAGGATTTGGATATCACATCTCATGCTAAAGGAAGGGTCTCAGGTTTGGAAGGGGAAGGATTTGGATATCATATCTCATGTTATAGGACGGGTCCCATGTTTGGTATTAGAAGCATTGAGATATCACATCTCATGCTATTGGAGGAGTCTCAGGATTGGAATGGGAAGGAGTTGGATATCACGTCTCATGTTATACGAAGGGTCTCAGGATTGGAATGGCAAGGAGTTGGATATCACATCTCATGCTAAAGGAAGGGTCTCAGGTTTGATAGAAGCATTGAGATATCACATCTCATGCTATAGGAAGGAACTCAGGATTGCAATGGGAAGGAGTTGGATATCACATCTCATGCCATAGGATGGGTCATCAGGTTTGGTATAAGCATTGAGATATCACATCTCTGCTATCGGAAGGGTCTCAGGATAGGAATGGGAAGGACTTAGATATCACATCTCATACTATAGGGAGGGTCTCAGTTTTGATATTAGAAGCATTGAGCTATCACATCTCATGCTATCGGAAGGGTCTCAGGATTGGAATGGGATGGAGTTGGATATCACATCTCAAGCTATCTCGGGATTGGAATGGGAAGGAGTTTGATATCACATCTCAAGCTATAGGAAGGGTCTCAGGTTTGGAAGGGGAAGGATTTGGATCTCACATCTCATGTTTTAGGACGGGTCTCAGGTTTGGTATTAGAAGCATTGAGATATCACATCTCATGGTATAGGAAGGGTCTCAGGATTGGAATGGGAAGGAGTTGGCTATCACATCTCAAGCTATCTCAGGATTGGAATGGGAAGGAGTTTGATATCACATCTCAAGCTATAGGAAGGGTCTCAGGTTTGGAAAGGGAAGGATTTGGATTTCACATCTCATGTTATAGGATGGTTCTCATGTTTGGTTTTAGTAGCATTGAGATATCACATCTCATGCTATCGGAAGGGTCTCAGGTTTGGAAAGGGAAGGATTTGGAGTCACATGTTATAGGATGGTTCTCAGGTTTGGTTTTAGAAGCATTAAGATATAACATCTCATGCTATAGGAAGGGTCTCAGGTTTGGAATGGGAAGGAGTTGATATCACATCTCATGCTAAAGGAAAGGTCTCAGGTTTGGAAGGGGAAGTATTTGGATCTCACATCTCATGTTTTAGGACGGGTCTCAGGTTTGGTATTAGAAGCATTGAAATATCACATCTCATGCTATAGGAAGGGTCTCAGGATTGGAATGTGAAGGATTTGGATATCACATCATACTAAAGGTAGGGTCTCAGGTTTGGTATAAGCATTGAGATATCACATCTCTGCTATCAGAAGGGTCTCAGGATTGGATTGGGAAGGAGTTGGATATCCCTTCTCATGCTATAGGAAGGGTCTCAGGTTGGAATGGAAAGGAGTTGGATATCACATCTCATGCTATAGGAAGGGTCTTGTAGGGTATTTTGTGGAGATTTGGGGCCTGACGGTATTTTCTTACCGCCGAAAAATAACTTAGCAACAATCACTCCTTGTATTCAGATTGGGCCATGTACAACAATAATACAGTGGACATGCATTATTTCAGCACACAGACATGCGTATTTGGTATGCGTGGTTGGTATGCGTGGTTGGTGGTATTTTGGTGAGCATAATTCCCTTGTTTTATTTGTGGCCCCAATATCCAGAACCCCTTATTTTTGCTTAGATTGTTCGTGTAATCACTAGAGAGACCTCAGGCTTGCATTTCAGGAACACCACATTTTCATTTTTAGTGTGCCACCATGGGCAATTTCTCTCTGTCTTATCTACGGCAGCGAGCTATCATGTGGTATTTTCACTATCTTATATACGGTAGTGAACTATGTCCCGGGCCTCCCTTTTTGCCGACTCATAGACCTCCGACAAACTACAACACACACAGTTAGTTATAACTGCTCATACTGAATTACATTGTGCACACGGCTGCAGCCAAATTTGATGTTTAGCTACCTTGAAAATGACAATTGCACTGTCTAAACATCTCCCCACATCATCAGCACTGTTTTGGTAAATATAAAACACACCACCCGTCTGCTTTCAAATATTTTTGTGTATTATAAAAGTTGCATTTAAACACGATCTCACTCTTTACAGAAATAAATAAAATAGCACAGTAACAGCATTGTCTATACACTGAAAAGAGAGTGGCGGAGACAAGAACTCAATTTGCAACATTAAACATGTGATTAAAGCACAGGAATCTCCTTTCCGACACTGACTGAATATTCTCGTACACACTCAGCCCCCACACTTCTGTAATTACCTTATCTGTTCAGCATGAGTTTTCTTCAGCTGTTCTCTTTCTGAATTTGGCTCCCTTGAAGACTAACCCCGGTGAAAACAAGCGTCTTTCGTTCTCAAACCGGGGTTATTGCCTGGAATTCTCAGCTTTTGCAGCAGGAATGCTTCAGCCAGGAAAACAGGTCCTTCTCCCAGCTCTGCCAAATCCCGACTGTCCTCCCCCTCTCTTCAAGCTCCCCCAGCAAGACTCTCATCACTGCCTCTAGCATGATACTTGCTATGACGCTGCTCCAATCAGAATCAATCATGCCATCTCCTCCCTCACTACACAATGGCTCATTTCTACAGTAATTATTTGTAACCAACTGATTTCCTGTTCCTTCGAGCCCTTTTGCTTCCTGTAGTTATGTGGACAGAGCAGCAGAGAAAAAGAAAAAAATGAATGTGCGTTTAAAAGTTCACTTTCAGAGTAGGCCTAATTCTGCAGTGGAGACACATTTTTATTAGTGGGTTATGTTAAATGCAGTTTTATTAGTCAGGTTATTTATTAATAATGTTAGTTATTAATTTTCAAATGTGTCTCTTGCACCACAGGCATTTCAGGTGAAAAATAGTGTGCATTTTTGAGTGTGCACGTGTGCTTTTAACTGTAAAAATAGATTTGCATCTTATATGTTAAAATCGTTTTTGACTGAATAGCCTGTCTTTACTTATATGTCCATGTTAATCTGGCAACACATATAGCAATGCACCACACCCATGTGGTGGTGCTGCATCAAAAAAAATTGCTATCTGTGCAGTAGTGCTGTACTCTGTGCTGTAACACGCCAAATATCCTTACAGTCTCAAGATTGAAATGGGAAGGATTTGGATATCACATCTCTTGCTATAGGAAGGGTCTCAGGTTTTTTATTAGAAACATTGAGATATCACATCTCATGCTATAGGAAGGGTTTCAGGATTGGAATGGGAAGGATTTGGATATCACATCTCATGCTAAAGGAAGGGTCTCAGGTTTGGAAGGGGAAGGATTTGGATATCATATCTCATGTTATAGGGCGGGTCCCAGGTTTGGTATTAGAAGCATTGAGATATCACATCTCATGGTATAGGAAGGGTCTCAGGATTTGAATGGGAAGGAGTTGGATATCACATCTCATCCAATAGGAAGGGTCTCAGGTTTGGAATGGAAAGGAATTGGATATCACATCATGTTATAGGAAGGATCTCAGGATTGGAATGGGAAGGATTTGGATATCCCTTCTCATGCTATAGGAAGTGTCTCAGGTTGGAATGGGAAGGTGTTGGATATCACATCTTGTTATAGGAACGGTCTCAGGATTGGAATGGGAAGGATTCGGATATCACATCTCTTGCTATAGGAAGGGTCTCAGGTTTTTTATTAGAAACATTGAGCTATCACATCTCATGCTATAGGAAGGGTTTCAGGATTGGAATGGGAAGGATTTGGATATTACATCTCATGCTAAAGGAAGGGTCTCAGGTTTGGAAGGGGAAGGATTTGGATATCATATCTCATGTTATAGGACGGGTCCCATGTTTGGTATTAGAAGCATTGAGATATCACATCTCATGCTATAGGAGGAGTCTCAGGATTAGAATGGGAAGGAGTTGGATATCACGTCTCATGTTATACGAAGGGTCTCAGGATTGGTACTAGAAGCATTGAGATATCACATCTCATGCTATAGGAAGGGTCTCAGGATTGGAATGTGAAGGATTTGGATATCACATCATACTAAAGGTAGGGTTTCAGGTTTGGTATAAGCATTGAGATATCACATCTCTGCTATCGGAACGGTCTCAGGATTGGATTGGGAAGAAGTTGGATATCCCTTCTCATGCTATAGGAAGGGTCTCAGGTTGGAATGGGAAGGAGTTGGATATCACATCTCATGCTATAGGAAGGGTCTCAAGATTGAAATGGGAAGGTTTTGGATATCACATCTCTTGCTATAGGAAGGGTCTCAGGTTTTTTATTAGAAACATTGAGATATCACATCTCATGCTATAGGAAGGGTTTCAGGATTGGAATGGGAAGGATTTGGATATCACATCTCATGCTAAAGGAAGGGTCTCAGGTTTGGAAGGGGAAGGATTTGGATATCATATCTCATGTTATAGGGCGGGTCCCAGGTTTGGTATTAGAAGCATTGAGATATCACATCTCATGGTATAGGAAGGGTCTCAGGATTGGAAGGGGAAGGAGTTGGATATCACATCTCATCCAATAGGAAGGGTCTCAGGTTTGGAATGGGAAGGAATTGGATATCACATCATGTTATAGGAAGGATCTCAGGATTGGAATGGGAAGGATTTGGATATCCCTTCTCATGCTATAGTAAGTGTCTCAGGTTGGAATGGGAAGGAGTTGGATATCACATCTCGGTATAGGAAGGGTCTCAGGATTGGAATGGGAAGGATTTGGATATCACATCTCTTGCTATAGGAAGGGTCTCAGGTTTTTTATTAGAAACATTGAGCTATCACATCTCATGCTATAGGAAGGGTTTCAGGATTGGAATGGGAAGGATTGGATATCACATCTCATGCTAAAGGAAGGGTCTCAGGTTTGGAAGGGGAAGGATTTGGATATCATATCTCATGTTATAGGGCGGGTCCCATGTTTGGTATTAGAAGCATTGAGATATCACATCTCATGCTATAGGAGGAGTCTCAGGATTGGAATGGGAAGGAGTTGGATATCACGTCTCATGTTATAGGAAGGGTCTCAGAATTGGAATGGCAAGGAGTTGGATATCACATCTCATGCTAAAGGAAGGGTCTCAGGTTTGATAGAAGCATTGAGATATCACATCTCATGCTATAGGAAGGAACTCAGGATTGCAATGGGAAGGAGTTGGATATCACATCTCATGCCATAGGATGGGTCATCAGGTTTGGTATAAGCATTGAGATATCACATCTCTGCTATCGGAAGGGTCTCAGGATAGGAATGGGAAGGACTTAGATATCACATCTCATACTATAGGGAGGGTCTCAATTTTGATATTAGAAGCATTGAGCTATCACATCTCATGCTATCGGAAGGGTCTCAGGATTGGAATGGGATGGAGTTGGATATCACATCTCAAGCTATCTCGGGATTGGAATGGGAAGGAGTTTGATATCACATCTCAAGCTATAGGAAGGGTCTCAGGTTTGGAAGGGGAAGGATTTGGATCTCACATCTCATGTTTTAGGACGGGTCTCAGGTTTGGTATTAGAAGCCTTGAGATATCACATCTCATGCTATTGGAAGGGTCTCAGGTTTGGAATGGGAAGGAGTTGGATATCACATCTCATGTTATAGGAAGGATCTCAGGTTTGGTATTAGAAGCATTGAGATATCACATCTCATGCTATAGGAAGGGTTTCAGGATGTGAATGGGAAGGATTTGGATATCACATCTCATGCTAAAGGAAGGGTCTCAGGTTTGGAAGGGGAAGGATTTGGATATCATATCTCATGTTATAGGACGGGTCCCAGGTTTGGTATTAGAAGCATTGAGATATCACATCTCATGGTATAGGAAGGGTCTCAGGATTGGAATGGGAAGGAGTTGGATATCACATCTCATCCAATAGGAAGGGTCTCAGGTTTGGAATGGGAAGGAATTGGATATCACATCATGTTATAGGAAGGATCTCAGGATTGGAATGGGAAGGATTTGGATATCCCTTCTCATGCTATAGGAAGTGTCTCAGGTTGGAATGGGAAGGAGTTGGATATCACATCTCGTTATAGGAAGGGTCTCAGGATTGGAATGGGAAGGAGTTTGATATCACATCTCGAGCTATAGGAAGGGTCTCAGGTTTGGGAAGGGAAGGATTCGGATTTCACATCTCGTTATAGGATGGTTCTCATGTTTGTTTTTAGAAGCATTGAGATATCAAATCTCATGCTATTGGAAGGGTCTCAGGTTTGGAATAGGAAGGAGTTGGATATCACATCTCATGTTATAGGAAGGATCTCAGGTTTGGTATTAGAAGCATTGAGATATCACATCTCATGCTATAGGAAGGGTCTCAGGATTGGAATGTGAAGGATTTGGATATCACATCATACTAAAGGTAGGGTCTCAGGTTTGGTATAAGCATTGAGATATCACATCTCTGCTATCGGAAGGGTCTCAGGATTGGATTGGGAAGGTGTTGGATATCCCTTCTCATGCTATAGGAAGGGTCTCAGGTTGGAATGGGAAGGAGTTGGATATCACATCTCATGCTATAGGAAGGGTCTCAAGATTGAAATGGGAAGGTTTTGGATATCACATCTCTTGCTATAGGAAGGGTCTCAGGTTTTTTATTAGAAACATTGAGATATCACATCTCATGCTATAGGAAGGGTTTCAGGATTGGAATGGGAAGGATTTGGATATCACATCTCATGCTAAAGGAAGGGTCTCAGGTTTGGAAGGGGAAGGATTTGGATATCATATCTCATGTTATAGGGCGGGTCCCAGGTTTGGTATTAGAAGCATTGAGATATCACATCTCATGGTATAGGAAGGGTCTCAGGATTGGAATGGGAAGGAGTTGGATATCACATCTCATCCAATAGGAAGGGTCTCAGAATTGGAATGGCAAGGAGTTGGATATCACATCTCATGCTAAAGGAAGGGTCTCAGGTTTGATAGAAGCATTGAGATATCACATCTCATGCTATAGGAAGGAACTCAGGATTGCAATGGGAAGGAGTTGGATATCACATCTCATGCCATAGGATGGGTCATCAGGTTTGGTATAAGCATTGAGATATCACGTCTCTGCTATCGGAAGGGTCTCAGGATGGAATGGGAAGGATTTGGATGTCACATCTCATGTTATAGGAAGGATCTCAGGTTTGGTATTAGAAGCATTGAGATATCACATCTCATGCTATAGGAAGGGTCTCAGGATTGGAATGGGAAGGAGTTGGATATCACATCTCATGCTATAGGAAGGGTCTCAGGAATGGAATGGGAAGGAGTTGGATATCCCATCTCATGTTATAGGAAGGGTCTCAGGTTTGGTATTAGAAGCATTAAGATATCACATCTCATGCTATAGGAAGCGTCTCAGGATTGGAATGGGAAGGACTTGGATGTCACATCTCATGCTATAGGGAGGGTCTCAAGTTTGATATCAGAAGCTTTGAGATAAAAAATCTCATGATATCGGAAGGGTCTCAGGATTGGAATGTGAAGGAGTTTGATATCACATCTCACGATAAAGGAAGGGTCTAAGGTTTGGAAGGGGAAGGATTTGGATATCACATCTCATGTTATAGGACGGGTCCCAGGTTTGGTATTAGAAGCATTGCGATATCAAGTCTCATGGTATAGGAAGGGTCTCAGAATTGGAATGGGAAGGAGTTGGATATCACATCTCAAGCTATAGGAAGGGTCTCAGGATTGGAATGGGAAGGAGTTTGATATCACATCTCATGCCATAGTATGGGTCTCAGGTTTGGTAGAAGCATTGGGATATCACATCTCATGCTATCGGAAGGGTCTCAGGTTGGAATGGGAAGGATATGGATATCACATCTCATGTTATAGGAAGGATCTCGGGTTTGGTATTAGAAGCATTGAGATATCACATCTCATGCTATAGGAAGGGTCTCAGGATTGGAATGGGAAGGAGTTGGATATCAAATCTCATGCTATAGGAAGGGTCTCAGGAATGGAATGGGAAGGAGCTTTATATGACATCTCATGCCATAGGAAGGATCTCAGGTTTGGTATTAGAAGCATTGAGACATCACATCTCATGTTATAGGAAGGGTCTCAGGATTGGAATGGGAAGGAGTTGGATATCACATCTCATCCAATAGGAAGGGTCTCAGGTTTGGAATGGGAAGGAATTGGATATCACATCATGTTATAGGAAGGATCTCAGTATTGGAATGGGAAGGATTTGGATATCCCTTCTCATGCTATAGGAAGTGTCTCAGGTTGGAATGGGAAGGAGTTGGATATCACATCTCGTTATAGGAAGGGTCTCAGGATTGGAATGGGAAGGATTTGGATATCACATCTCTTGCTATAGGAAGGGTCTCAGGTTTTTTATTAGAAACATTGAGCTATCACATCTCATGCTATAGGAAGGGTTTCAGGATTGGAATGGGAAGGATTTGGATATCACATCTCATGCTAAAGGAAGGGTCTCAGGTTTGGAAGGGGAAGGATTTGGATATCACATCTCATGTTATCGGACGGGTCTCAGGTTTGGTATTAGAAGCCTTGAGATATCACATCTCATGGTATAATAAGGGTCTCAGGATTGGAATGGGAAGGAGTTGGATATCACATCTCAAGCTATCTCAGGATTGGAATGGGAAGGAGTTTGATATCACATCTCGAGCTATAGGAAGGGTCTCAGGTTTGGGAAGGGAAGGATTGGGATTTCACATCTCGTTATAGGATGGTTCTCATGTTTGTTTTTAGAAGCATTGAGATATCAAATCTCATGCTATTGGAAGGGTCTCAGGTTTGGAATGGGAAGGAGTTGGATATCACATCTCATGTTATAGGAAGGATCTCAGGTTTGGTATTAGAAGCATTGAGATATCACATATCATGCTATAGGAGGAGTCTCAGGATTGGAATGGGAACGAGTTGGATATCACGTCTCATGTTATAGGAAGGGTCTCAGGATTGGAATGGCAAGGAGTTGGATATCCCTTCTCATGCTATAGGAAGGGTCTCAGGTTGGAATGGAAAGGAGTTGGATATCACATCTCATGCTATAGGAAGGGTCTTGTAGGGTATTTTGTGGAGATTTGGGGCCTGACGGTATTTTCTTACCGCCGAAAAATAACTTAGCAACAATCACTCCTTGTATTCAGATTGGGCCATGTACAACAATAATACAGTGGACATGCATTATTTCAGCACACAGCCATGCGTATTTGGTATGCGTGGTTGGTATGCGTGGTTGGTGGTATTTTGGTGAGCATAATTCCCTTGTTTTATTTGTGGCCCCAATATCCAGAACCCCTTATTTTTGCTTAGATTTTTCGTGTAATCACTAGAGAGACCTCAGGCTTGCATTTCAGGAACACCACATTTTCATTTTTAGTGTGCCACCATGGGCAATTTCTCTCTGTCTTATCTACGGCAGCGAGCTATCATGTGGTATTTTCACTATCTTATATACGGTAGTGAACTATGTCCCGGGCCTCCCTTTTTGCCGACTCATAGACCTCCGACAAACTACAACACACACAGTTAGTTATAACTGCTCATACTGAATTACATTGTGCACACGGCTGCAGCCAAATTTGATGTTTAGCTACCTTGAAAATGACAATTGCACTGTCTAAACATCTCCCCACATCATCAGCACTGTTTTGGTAAATATAAAACACACCACCCGTCTGCTTTCAAATATTTTTGTGTATTATAAAAGTTGCATTTAAACACGATCTCACTCTTTACAGAAATAAATAAAATAGCACAGTAACAGCATTGTCTATACACTGAAAAGAGAGTGGCGGAGACAAGAACTCAATTTGCAACATTAAAAATGTGATTAAAGCACAGGAATCTCCTTTCCGACACTGACTGAATATTCTCGTACACACTCAGCCCCCACACTTCTGTAATTACCTTATCTGTTCAGCATGAGTTTTCTTCAGCTGTTCTCTTTCTGAATTTGGCTCCCTTGAAGACTAACCCCGGTGAAAACAAGCGTCTTTCGTTCTCAAACCGGGGTTATTGCCTGGAATTCTCAGCTTTTGCAGCAGGAATGCTTCAGCCAGGAAAACAGGTCCTTCTCCCAGCTCTGCCAAATCCCGACTGTCCTCCCACTCTCTTCAAGCTCCCCCAGCAAGACTCTCATCACTGCCTCTAGCATGATACTTGCTATGACGCTGCTCCAATCAGAATCAATCATGCCATCTCCTCCCTCACTACACAATGGCTCATTTCTACAGTAATTATTTGTAACCAACTGATTTCCTGTTCCTTCGAGCCCTTTTGCTTCCTGTAGTTATGTGGACAGAGCAGCAGAGAAAAAGAAAAAAATGAATGTGCGTTTAAAAGTTCACTTTCAGAGTAGGCCTAATTCTGCAGTGGAGACACATTTTTATTAGTGGGTTATGTTAAATGCAGTTTTATTAGTCAGGTTATTTATTAATAATGTTAGTTATTAATTTTCAAATGTGTCTCTTGCACCACAGGCATTTCAGGTGAAAAATAGTGTGCATTTTTGAGTGTGCACATGTGCTTTTAACTGTAAAAATAGATTTGCATCTTATATGTTAAAATCGTTTTTGACTGAATAGCCTGTCTTTACTTATATGTCCATGTTAATCTGGCAACACATATAGCAATGCACCACACCCATGTGGTGGTGCTGCATCAAAAAAAATTGCTATCTGTGCAGTAGTGCTGTACTCTGTGCTGTAACACGCCAAATATCCTTACAGTCTCAAGATTGAAATGGGAAGGATTTGGATATCACATCTCTTGCTATAGGAAGGGTCTCAGGTTTTTTATTAGAAACATTGAGATATCACATCTCATGCTATAGGAAGGGTTTCAGGATTGGAATGGGAAGGATTTGGATATCACATCTCATGCTAAAGGAAGGGTCTCAGGTTTGGAAGGGGAAGGATTTGGATATCATATCTCATGTTATAGGGCGGGTCCCAGGTTTGGTATTAGAAGCATTGAGATATCACATCTCATGGTATAGGAAGGGTCTCAGGATTTGAATGGGAAGGAGTTGGATATCACATCTCATCCAATAGGAAGGGTCTCAGGTTTGGAATGGAAAGGAATTGGATATCACATCATGTTATAGGAAGGATCTCAGGATTGGAATGGGAAGGATTTGGATATCCCTTCTCATGCTATAGGAAGTGTCTCAGGTTGGAATGGGAAGGTGTTGGATATTCCATCTTGTTATAGGAACGGTCTCAGGATTGGAATGGGAAGGATTCGGATATCACATCTCTTGCTATAGGAAGGGTCTCAGGTTTTTTATTAGAAACATTGAGCTATCACATCTCATGCTATAGGAAGGGTTTCAGGATTGGAATGGGAAGGATTTGGATATTACATCTCATGCTAAAGGAAGGGTCTCAGGTTTGGAAGGGGAAGGATTTGGATATCATATCTCATGTTATAGGACGGGTCCCATGTTTGGTATTAGAAGCATTGAGATATCACATCTCATGCTATAGGAGGAGTCTCAGGATTGGAATGGGAAGGAGTTGGATATCACGTCTCATGTTATACGAAGGGTCTCAGGATTGGTATTAGAAGCATTGAGATATCACATCTCATGCTATAGGAAGGGTCTCAGGATTGGAATGTGAAGGATTTGGATATCACATCATACTAAAGGTAGGGTCTCAGGTTTGGTATAAGCATTGAGATATCACATCTCTGCTATCGGAAGGGTCTCAGGATTGGATTGGGAAGGAGTTGGATATCCCTTCTCATGCTATAGGAAGGGTCTCAGGTTGGAATGGGAAGGAGTTGGATATCACATCTCATGCTATAGGAAGGGTCTCAAGATTGAAATGGGAAGGTTTTGGATATCACATCTCTTGCTATAGGAAGGGTCTCAGGTTTTTTATTAGAAAAATTGAGATATCACATCTCATGCTATAGGAAGGGTTTCAGGATTGGAATGGGAAGGATTTGGATATCACATCTCATGCTAAAGGAAGGGTCTCAGGTTTGGAAGGGGAAGGATTTGGATATCATATCTCATGTTATAGGGCGGGTCCCAGGTTTGGTATTAGAAGCATTGAGATATCACATCTCATGGTATAGGAAGGGTCTCAGGATTGGAATGGGAAGGAGTTGGATATCACATCTCATCCAATAGGAAGGGTCTCAGAATTGGAATGGCAAGGAGTTGGATATCACATCTCATGCTAAAGGAAGGGTCTCAGGTTTGATAGAAGCATTGAGATATCACATCTCATGCTATAGGAAGGAACTCAGGATTGCAATTGGAAGGAGTTGGATATCACATCTCATGCCATAGGATGGGTCATCAGGTTTGGTATAAGCATTGAGATATCACATCTCTGCTATCGGAAGGGTCTCAGGATGGAATGGGAAGGATTTGGATATCACATCTCATGTTATAGGAAGGATCTCAGGTTTGGTATTAGAAGCATTGAGATATCACATCTCATGCTATAGGAAGGGTCTCAGGATTGGAATGGGAAGGAGTTGGATATCACATCTCATGCTATAGGAAGGGTCTCACGATTGGAATGGGAAGGAGTTGGATATCCCATCTCATGTTATAGGAAGGGTCTCAGGTTTGGTATTAGAAGCATTAAGATATCACATCTCATGCTATAGGAAGCGTCTCAGGATTGGAATGGGAAGGACTTGGATGTCACATCTCATGCTATAGGGAGGGTCTCAAGTTTGATATCAGAAGCTTTGAGATAAAAAATCTCATGATATCGGAAGGGTCTCAGGATTGGAATGTGAAGGAGTTTGATATCACATCTCATGATAAAGGAAGGGTCTAAGGTTTGGAAGGGGAAGGATTTGGATATCACATCTCATGTTATAGGACGGGTCCCAGGTTTGGTATTAGAAGCATTGCGATATCAAGTCTCATGGTATAGGAAGGGTCTCAGAATTGGAATGGGAAGGAGTTGGATATCACATCTCAAGCTATAGGAAGGGTCTCAGGATTGGAATGGGAAGGAGTTTGATATCACATCTCATGCCATAGTATGGGTCTCAGGTTTGGTAGAAGCATTGGGATATCACATCTCATGCTATCGGAAGGGTCTCAGGTTGGAATGGGAAGGATTTGGATATCAAATCTCATGCTATAGGAAGGGTCTCAGGAATGGAATGGGAAGGTGCTTTATATGACATCTCATGCCATAGGAAGGATCTCAGGTTTGGTATTAGAAGCATTGAGACATCACATCTCATGTTATAGGAAGGGTCTCAGGATTGGAATGGGAAGGAGTTGGATATCACATCTCATCCAATAGGAAGGGTCTCAGGTTTGGAATGGGAAGGAATTGGATATCACATCATGTTATAGGAAGGATCTCAGAATTGGAATGGGAAGGATTTGGATATCCCTTCTCATGCTATAGGAAGTGTCTCAGGTTGGAATGGGAAGGAGTTGGATATCACATCTCGTTATAGGAAGGGTCTCAGGATTGGAATGGGAAGGATTTGGATATCACATCTCTTGCTATAGGAAGGGTCTCAGGTTTTTTATTAGAAACATTGAGGTATCACATCTCATGCTATAGGAAGGGTTTCAGGATTGGAATGGGAAGGATTTGGATATCACATCTCATGCTAAAGGAAGGGTCTCAGGTTTGGAAGGGGAAGGATTTGGATATCACATCTCATGTTATCGGACGGGTCTCAGGTTTGGTATTAGAAGCCTTGAGATATCACATCTCATGGTATAATAAGGGTCTCAGGATTGGAATGGGAAGGAGTTGGATATCAAATCTCATGCTATAGGAAGGGTCTCAGGAATGGAATGGGAAGGTGCTTTATATGACATCTCATGCCATAGGAAGGATCTCAGGTTTGGTATTAGAAGCATTGAGACATCACATCTCATGTTATAGGAAGGGTCTCAGGATTGGAATGGGAAGGAGTTGGATATCACATCTCATCCAATAGGAAGGGTCTCAGGTTTGGAATGGGAAGGAATTGGATATCACATCATGTTATAGGAAGGATCTCAGGATTGGAATGGGAAGGATTTGGATATCCCTTCTCATGCTATAGGAAGTGTCTCAGGTTGGAATGGGAAGGAGTTGGATATCACATCTCGTTATAGGAAGGGTCTCAGGATTGGAATGGGAAGGATTTGGATATCACATCTCTTGCTATAGGAAGGGTCTCAGGTTTTTTATTAGAAACATTGAGCTATCACATCTCATGCTATAGGAAGGGTTTCAGGATTGGAATGGGAAGGATTTGGATATCACATCTCATGCTAAAGGAAGGGTCTCAGGTTTGGAAGGGGAAGGATTTGGATATCACATCTCATGTTATCGGACGGGTCGCAGGTTTGGTATTAGAAGCCTTGAGATATCACATCTCATGGTATAATAAGGGTCTCAGGATTGGAATGGGAAGGAGTTGGATATCACATCTCAAGCTGTCTCAGGATTGTAATGGGAAGGAGTTTGATATCACATCTCGAGCTATAAGAAGGGTCTCAGGTTTGGGAAGGGAAGGATTGGGATTTCACATCTCGTTATAGGATGGTTCTCATGTTTGTTTTTAGAAGCATTGAGATATCAAATCTCATGCTATTGGAAGGGTCTCAGGTTTGGAATGGGAAGGAGTTGGATATCACATCTCATGTTATAGGAAGGATCTCAGGTTTGGTATTAGAAGCATTGAGATATCACATATCATGCTATAGGAGGAGTCTCAGGATTGGAATGGGAACGAGTTGGATATCACGTCTCATGTTATAGGAAGGGTCTCAGGATTGGAATGGCAAGGAGTTGGATATCACATCTCATGCTATCGGAAGGGTCTCAGGATTGGAATGGGAAGGAGTTGGATATCACATATGCTAAAGGAAAGGTCTCAGGTTTGGAAGGGGAAGGATTTGGATCTCACATCTCATGTTTTAGGAAGGATCTCAGGTTTGGTATTAGAAGCATTGAGATATCACATCTCATGCTATAGGAAGGGTCTCAGGATTGGAATGTGAAGGATTTGGATATCACATCATACTAAAGGTAGGGTCTCAGGTTTGGTATAAGCATTGAGATATCACATCTCTGCTATCAGAAGGGTCTCAGGATTGGATTGGGAAGGAGTTGGATATCCCTTCTCATGCTATAGGAAGGGTCTCAGGTTGGAATGGAAAGGAGTTGGATATCACATCTCATGCTATAGGAAGGGTCTTGTAGGGTATTTTGTGGAGATTTGGGGCCTGACGGTATTTTCTTACCGCCGAAAAATAACTTAGCAACAATCACTCCTTGTATTCAGATTGGGCCATGTACAACAATAATACAGTGGACATGCATTATTTCAGCACACAGACATGCGTATTTGGTATGCGTGGTTGGTATGCGTGGTTGGTGGTATTTTGGTGAGCATAATTCCCTTGTTTTATTTGTGGCCCCAATATCCAGAACCCCTTATTTTTGCTTAGATTTTTCGTGTAATCACTAGAGAGACCTCAGGCTTGCATTTCAGGAACACCACATTTTCATTTTTAGTGTGCCACCATGGGCAATTTCTCTCTGTCTTATCTACGGCAGCGAGCTATCATGTGGTATTTTCACTATCTTATATACGGTAGTGAACTATGTCCCGGGCCTCCCTTTTTGCCGACTCATAGACCTCCGACAAACTATAACACACACAGTTAGTTATAACTGCTCATACTGAATTACATTGTGCACACGGCTGCAGCCAAATTTGATGTTTAGCTACCTTGAAAATGACAATTGCACTGTCTAAACATCTCCCCACATCATCAGCACTGTTTTGGTAAATATAAAACACACCACCCGTCTGCTTTCAAATATTTTTGTGTATTATAAAAGTTGCATTTAAACACGATCTCACTCTTTACAGAAATAAATAAAATAGCACAGTAACAGCATTGTCTATACACTGAAAAGAGAGTGGCGGAGACAAGAACTCAATTTGCAACATTAAACATGTGATTAAAGCACAGGAATCTCCTTTCCGACACTGACTGAATATTCTCGTACACACTCAGCCCCCACACTTCTGTAATTACCTTATCTGTTCAGCATGAGTTTTCTTCAGCTGTTCTCTTTCTGAATTTGGCTCCCTTGAAGACTAACCCCGGTGAAAACAAGCGTCTTTCGTTCTCAAACCGGGGTTATTGCCTGGAATTCTCAGCTTTTGCAGCAGGAATGCTTCAGCCAGGAAAACAGGTCCTTCTCCCAGCTCTGCCAAATCCCGACTGTCCTCCCCCTCTCTTCAAGCTCCCCCAGCAAGACTCTCATCACTGCCTCTAGCATGATACTTGCTATGACGCTGCTCCAATCAGAATCA
This sequence comes from Ambystoma mexicanum, assembly GCF_040938575.1. Classification (NCBI taxonomy): domain Eukaryota; kingdom Metazoa; phylum Chordata; class Amphibia; order Caudata; family Ambystomatidae; genus Ambystoma; species Ambystoma mexicanum. The sequence goes on from NC_090934.1 coordinate 1,161,404,881, forward strand.
ATCATGCCATCTCCTCCCTCACTACACAATGGCTCATTTCTACAGTAATTATTTGTAACCAACTGATTTCCTGTTCCTTCGAGCCCTTTTGCTTCCTGTAGTTATGTGGACAGAGCAGCAGAGAAAAAGAAAAAAATGAATGTGCGTTTAAAAGTTCACTTTCAGAGTAGGCCTAATTCTGCAGTGGAGACACATTTTTATTAGTGGGTTATGTTAAATGCAGTTTTATTAGTCAGGTTATTTATTAATAATGTTAGTTATTAATTTTCAAATGTGTCTCTTGCACCACAGGCATTTCAGGTGAAAAATAGTGTGCATTTTTGAGTGTGCACGTGTGCTTTTAACTGTAAAAATAGATTTGCATCTTATATGTTAAAATCGTTTTTGACTGAATAGTCTGTCTTTACTTATATGTCCATGTTAATCTGGCAACACATATAGCAATGCACCACACCCATGTGGTGGTGCTGCATCAAAAAAAATTGCTATCTGTGCAGTAGTGCTGTACTCTGTGCTGTAACACGCCAAATATCCTTACAGTCTCAAGATTGAAATGGGAAGGATTTGGATATCACATCTCTTGCTATAGGAAGGGTCTCAGGTTTTTTATTAGAAACATTGAGATATCACATCTCATGCTATAGGAAGGGTTTCAGGATTGGAATGGGAAGGATTTGGATATCACATCTCATGCTAAAGGAAGGGTCTCAGGTTTGGAAGGGGAAGGATTTGGATATCATATCTCATGTTATAGGGCGGGTCCCAGGTTTGGTATTAGAAGCATTGAGATATCACATCTCATGGTATAGGAAGGGTCTCAGGATTTGAATGGGAAGGAGTTGGATATCACATCTCATCCAATAGGAAGGGTCTCAGGTTTGGAATGGAAAGGAATTGGATATCACATCATGTTATAGGAAGGATCTCAGGATTGGAATGGGAAGGATTTGGATATCCCTTCTCATGCTATAGGAAGTGTCTCAGGTTGGAATGGGAAGGTGTTGGATATTCCATCTTGTTATAGGAACGGTCTCAGGATTGGAATGGGAAGGATTCGGATATCACATCTCTTGCTATAGGAAGGGTCTCAGGTTTTTTATTAGAAACATTGAGCTATCACATCTCATGCTATAGAAAGGGTTTCAGGATTGGAATGGGAAGGATTTGGATATCACATCTCATGCTAAAGGAAGGGTCTCAGGTTTGGAAGGGGAAGGATTTGGATATCATATCTCATGTTATAGGACGGGTCCCATGTTTGGTATTAGAAGCATTGAGATATCACATCTCATGCTATTGGAGGAGTCTCAGGATTGGAATGGGAAGGAGTTGGATATCACGTCTCATGTTATACGAAGGGTCTCAGGATTGGAATGGCAAGGAGTTGGATATCACATCTCATGCTAAAGGAAGGGTCTCAGGTTTGATAGAAGCATTGAGATATCACATCTCATGCTATAGGAAGGAACTCAGGATTGCAATGGGAAGGAGTTGGATATCACATCTCATGCCATAGGATGGGTCATCAGGTTTGGTATAAGCATTGAGATATCACATCTCTGCTATCGGAAGGGTCTCAGGATAGGAATGGGAAGGACTTAGATATCACATCTCATACTATAGGGAGGGTCTCAGTTTTGATATTAGAAGCATTGAGCTATCACATCTCATGCTATCGGAAGGGTCTCAGGATTGGAATGGGATGGAGTTGGATATCACATCTCAAGCTATCTCGGGATTGGAATGGGAAGGAGTTTGATATCACATCTCAAGCTATAGGAAGGGTCTCAGGTTTGGAAGGGGAAGGATTTGGATCTCACATCTCATGTTTTAGGACGGGTCTCAGGTTTGGTATTAGAAGCATTGAGATATCACATCTCATGGTATAGGAAGGGTCTCAGGATTGGAATGGGAAGGAGTTGGCTATCACATCTCAAGCTATCTCAGGATTGGAATGGGAAGGAGTTTGATATCACATCTCAAGCTATAGGAAGGGTCTCAGGTTTGGAAAGGGAAGGATTTGGATTTCACATCTCATGTTATAGGATGGTTCTCATGTTTGGTTTTAGTAGCATTGAGATATCACATCTCATGCTATCGGAAGGGTCTCAGGTTTGGAAAGGGAAGGATTTGGAGTCACATGTTATAGGATGGTTCTCAGGTTTGGTTTTAGAAGCATTAAGATATAACATCTCATGCTATAGGAAGGGTCTCAGGTTTGGAATGGGAAGGAGTTGATATCACATCTCATGCTAAAGGAAAGGTCTCAGGTTTGGAAGGGGAAGTATTTGGATCTCACATCTCATGTTTTAGGACGGGTCTCAGGTTTGGTATTAGAAGCATTGAAATATCACATCTCATGGTATAGGAAGGGTCTCAGGATTGGAATGGGAAGGAGTTGGATATCACATTGAATGGGAAGGAGTTTGATATCACATCTCAAGCTATGGGAAGGGTCTCAGGTTTGGAAAGGGAATGATTTGGATTTCACATCTCATGTTATAGGATGGTTCTCATGTTTGGTTTTAGAAGCATTGAGATATCACATCTCATGCTATCGGAAGGGTCTCAGGTTTGGGAAGGGAAGGATTGGGATTTCACATCTCATGTTATAGGATGGTTCTCATGTTTGTTTTTAGAATCATTGAGATATCAAATCTCATGCTATTGGAAGGGTCTCAGGTTTGGAATGGGAAGGAGTTGGATATCACATATGCTAAAGGAAAGGTCTCAGGTTTGGAAGGGGAAGGATTTGGATCTCACATCTCATGTTTTAGGAAGGATCTCAGGTTTGGTATTAGAAGCATTGAGATATCACATCTCATGCTATAGGAAGGGTCTCAGGATTGGAATGTGAAGGATTTGGATATCACATCATACTAAAGGTAGGGTCTCAGGTTTGGTATAAGCATTGAGATATCACATCTCTGCTATCAGAAGGGTCTCAGGATTGGATTGGGAAGGAGTTGGATATCCCTTCTCATGCTATAGGAAGGGTCTCAGGTTGGAATGGAAAGGAGTTGGATATCACATCTCATGCTATAGGAAGGGTCTTGTAGGGTATTTTGTGGAGATTTGGGGCCTGACGGTATTTTCTTACCGCCGAAAAATAACTTAGCAACAATCACTCCTTGTATTCAGATTGGGCCATGTACAACAATAATACAGTGGACATGCATTATTTCAGCACACAGACATGCGTATTTGGTATGCGTGGTTGGTATGCGTGGTTGGTGGTATTTTGGTGAGCATAATTCCCTTGTTTTATTTGTGGCCCCAATATCCAGAACCCCTTATTTTTGCTTAGATTTTTCGTGTAATCACTAGAGAGACCTCAGGCTTGCATTTCAGGAACACCACATTTTCATTTTTAGTGTGCCACCATGGGCAATTTCTCTCTGTCTTATCTACGGCAGCGAGCTATCATGTGGTATTTTCACTATCTTATATACGGTAGTGAACTATGTCCCGGGCCTCCCTTTTTGCCGACTCATAGACCTCCGACAAACTACAACACACACAGTTAGTTATAACTGCTCATACTGAATTACATTGTGCACACGGCTGCAGCCAAATTTGATGTTTAGCTACCTTGAAAATGACAATTGCACTGTCTAAACATCTCCCCACATCACCAGCACTGTTTTGGTAAATATAAAACACACCACCCGTCTGCTTTCAAATATTTTTGTGTATTATAAAAGTTGCATTTAAACACGATCTCACTCTTTACAGAAATAAATAAAATAGCACAGTAACAGCATTGTCTATACACTGAAAAGAGAGTGGCGGAGACAAGAACTCAATTTGCAACATTAAACATGTGATTAAAGCACAGGAATCTCCTTTCCGACACTGACTGAATATTCTCGTACACACTCAGCCCCCACACTTCTGTAATTACCTTATCTGTTCAGCATGAGTTTTCTTCAGCTGTTCTCTTTCTGAATTTGGCTCCCTTGAAGACTAACCCCGGTGAAAACAAGCGTCTTTCGTTCTCAAACCGGGGTTATTGCCTGGAATTCTCAGCTTTTGCAGCAGGAATGCTTCAGCCAGGAAAACAGGTCCTTATCCCAGCTCTGCCAAATCCCGACTGTCCTCCCCCTCTCTTCAAGCTCCCCCAGCAAGACTCTCATCACTGCCTCTAGCATGATACTTGCTATGACGCTGCTCCAATCAGAATCAATCATGCCATCTCCTCCCTCACTACACAATGGCTCATTTCTACAGTAATTATTTGTAACCAACTGATTTCCTGTTCCTTCGAGCCCTTTTGCTTCCTGTAGTTATGTGGACAGAGCAGCAGAGAAAAAGAAAAAAATGAATGTGCGTTTAAAAGTTCACTTTCAGAGTAGGCCTAATTCTGCAGTGGAGACACATTTTTATTAGTGGGTTATGTTAAATGCAGTTTTATTAGTCAGGTTATTTATTAATAATGTTAGTTATTAATTTTCAAATGTGTCTCTTGCACCACAGGCATTTCAGGTGAAAAATAGTGTGCATTTTTGAGTGTGCACGTGTGCTTTTAACTGTAAAAATAGATTTGCATCTTATATGTTAAAATCGTTTTTGACTGAATAGTCTGTCTTTACTTATATGTCCATGTTAATCTGGCAACACATATAGCAATGCACCACACCCATGTGGTGGTGCTGCATCAAAAAAAATTGCTATCTGTGCAGTAGTGCTGTACTCTGTGCTGTAACACGCCAAATATCCTTACAGTCTCAAGATTGAAATGGGAAGGATTTGGATATCACATCTCTTGCTATAGGAAGGGTCTCAGGTTTTTTATTAGAAACATTGAGATATCACATCTCATGCTATAGGAAGGGTTTCAGGATTGGAATGGGAAGGATTTGGATATCACATCTCATGCTAAAGGAAGGGTCTCAGGTTTGGAAGGGGAAGGATTTGGATATCATATCTCATGTTATAGGACGGGTCCCATGTTTGGTATTAGAAGCATTGAGATATCACATCTCATGCTATTGGAGGAGTCTCAGGATTGGAATAGGAAGGAGTTGGATATCACGTCTCATGTTATACGAAGGGTCTCAGGATTGGAATGGCAAGGAGTTGGATATCACATCTCATGCTAAAGGAAGGGTCTCAGGTTTGATAGAAGCATTGAGATATCACATCTCATGCTATAGGAAGGAACTCAGGATTGCAATGGGAAGGAGTTGGATATCACATCTCATGCCATAGGATGGGTCATCAGGTTTGGTATAAGCATTGAGATATCACATCTCTGCTATCGGAAGGGTCTCAGGATAGGAATGGGAAGGACTTAGATATCACATCTCATACTATAGGGAGGGTCTCAGTTTTGATATTAGAAGCATTGAGCTATCACATCTCATGCTATAGGAAGGGTTTCAGGATTGGAATGGGAAGGATTTGGATATCACATCTCATGCTAAAGGAAGGGTCTCAGGTTTGGAAGGGGAAGGATTTGGATATCATATCTCATGTTATAGGACGGGTCCCATGTTTGGTATTAGAAGCATTGAGATATCACATCTCATGCTATTGGAGGAGTCTCAGGATTGGAATGGGAAGGAGTTGGTTATCACGTCTCATGTTATACGAAGGGTCTCAGGATTGGAATGGCAAGGAGTTGGATATCACATCTCATGCTAAAGGAAGGGTCTCAGGTTTGATAGAAGCATTGAGATATCACATCTCATGCTATAGGAAGGAACTCAGGATTGCAATGGGAAGGAGTTGGATATCACATCTCATGCCATAGGATGGTTCATCAGGTTTGGTATAAGCATTGAGATATCACATCTCTGCTATCGGAAGGGTCTCAGGATAGGAATGGGAAGGACTTAGATATCACATCTCATACTATAGGGAGGGTCTCAGTTTTGATATTAGAAGCATTGAGCTATCACATCTCATGCTATCGGAAGGGTCTCAGGATTGGAATGGGATGGAGTTGGATATCACATCTCAAGCTATCTCGGGATTGGAATGGGAAGGAGTTTGATATCACATCTCAAGCTATAGGAAGGGTCTCAGGTTTGGAAGGGGAAGGATTTGGATCTCACATCTCATGTTTTAGGACGGGTCTCAGGTTTGGTATTAGAAGCATTGAGATATCACATCTCATGGTATAGGAAGGGTCTCAGGATTGGAATGGGAAGGAGTTGGCTATCACATCTCAAGCTATCTCAGGATTGGAATGGGAAGGAGTTTGATATCACATCTCAAGCTATAGGAAGGGTCTCAGGTTTGGAAAGGGAAGGATTTGGATTTCACATCTCATGTTATAGGATGGTTCTCATGTTTGGTTTTAGTAGCATTGAGATATCACATCTCATGCTATCGGAAGGGTCTCAGGTTTGGAAAGGGAAGGATTTGGAGTCACATGTTATAGGATGGTTCTCAGGTTTGGTTTTAGAAGCATTAAGATATAACATCTCATGCTATAGGAAGGGTCTCAGGTTTGGAATGGGAAGGAGTTGATATCACATCTCATGCTAAAGGAAAGGTCTCAGGTTTGGAAGGGGAAGTATTTGGATCTCACATCTCATGTTTTAGGACGGGTCTCAGGTTTGGTATTAGAAGCATTGAAATATCACATCTCATGGTATAGGAAGGGTCTCAGGATTGGAATGGGAAGGAGTTGGATATCACATTGAATGGGAAGGAGTTTGATATCACATCTCAAGCTATGGGAAGGGTCTCAGGTTTGGAAAGGGAATGATTTGGATTTCACATCTCATGTTATAGGATGGTTCTCATGTTTGGTTTTAGAAGCATTGAGATATCACATCTCATGCTATCGGAAGGGTCTCAGGTTTGGGAAGGGAAGGATTGGGATTTCACATCTCATGTTATAGGATGGTTCTCATGTTTGTTTTTAGAATCATTGAGATATCAAATCTCATGCTATTGGAAGGGTCTCAGGTTTGGAATGGGAAGGAGTTGGATATCACATATGCTAAAGGAAAGGTCTCAGGTTTGGAAGGGGAAGGATTTGGATCTCACATCTCATGTTTTAGGAAGGATCTCAGGTTTGGTATTAGAAGCATTGAGATATCACATCTCATGCTATAGGAAGGGTCTCAGGATTGGAATGTGAAGGATTTGGATATCACATCATACTAAAGGTAGGGTCTCAGGTTTGGTATAAGCATTGAGATATCACATCTCTGCTATCAGAAGGGTCTCAGGATTGGATTGGGAAGGAGTTGGATATCCCTTCTCATGCTATAGGAAGGGTCTCAGGTTGGAATGGAAAGGAGTTGGATATCACATCTCATGCTATAGGAAGGGTCTTGTAGGGTATTTTGTGGAGATTTGGGGCCTGACGGTATTTTCTTACCGCCGAAAAATAACTTAGCAACAATCACTCCTTGTATTCAGATTGGGCCATGTACAACAATAATACAGTGGACATGCATTATTTCAGCACACAGACATGCGTATTTGGTATGCGTGGTTGGTATGCGTGGTTGGTGGTATTTTGGTGAGCATAATTCCCTTGTTTTATTTGTGGCCCCAATATCCAGAACCCCTTATTTTTGCTTAGATTTTTCGTGTAATCACTAGAGAGACCTCAGGCTTGCATTTCAGGAACACCACATTTTCATTTTTAGTGTGCCACCATGGGCAATTTCTCTCTGTCTTATCTACGGCAGCGAGCTATCATGTGGTATTTTCACTATCTTATATACGGTAGTGAACTATGTCCCGGGCCTCCCTTTTTGCCGACTCATAGACCTCCGACAAACTACAACACACACAGTTAGTTATAACTGCTCATACTGAATTACATTGTGCACACGGCTGCAGCCAAATTTGATGTTTAGCTACCTTGAAAATGACAATTGCACTGTCTAAACATCTCCCCACATCATCAGCACTGTTTTGGTAAATATAAAACACACCACCCGTCTGCTTTCAAATATTTTTGTGTATTATAAAAGTTGCATTTAAACACGATCTCACTCTTTACAGAAATAAATAAAATAGCACAGTAACAGCATTGTCTATACACTGAAAAGAGAGTGGCGGAGACAAGAACTCAATTTGCAACATTAAACATGTGATTAAAGCACAGGAATCTCCTTTCCGACACTGACTGAATATTCTCGTACACACTCAGCCCCCACACTTCTGTAATTACCTTATCTGTTCAGCATGAGTTTTCTTCAGCTGTTCTCTTTCTGAATTTGGCTCCCTTGAAGACTAACCCCGGTGAAAACAAGCGTCTTTCGTTCTCAAACCGGGGTTATTGCCTGGAATTCTCAGCTTTTGCAGCAGGAATGCTTCAGCCAGGAAAACAGGTCCTTATCCCAGCTCTGCCAAATCCCGACTGTCCTCCCCCTCTCTTCAAGCTCCCCCAGCAAGACTCTCATCACTGCCTCTAGCATGATACTTGCTATGACGCTGCTCCAATCAGAATCAATCATGCCATCTCCTCCCTCACTACACAATGGCTCATTTCTACAGTAATTATTTGTAACCAACTGATTTCCTGTTCCTTCGAGCCCTTTTGCTTCCTGTAGTTATGTGGACAGAGCAGCAGAGAAAAAGAAAAAAATGAATGTGCGTTTAAAAGTTCACTTTCAGAGTAGGCCTAATTCTGCAGTGGAGACACATTTTTATTAGTGGGTTATGTTAAATGCAGTTTTATTAGTCAGGTTATTTATTAATAATGTTAGTTATTAATTTTCAAATGTGTCTCTTGCACCACAGGCATTTCAGGTGAAAAATAGTGTGCATTTTTGAGTGTGCACGTGTGCTTTTAACTGTAAAAATAGATTTGCATCTTATATGTTAAAATCGTTTTTGACTGAATAGTCTGTCTTTACTTATATGTCCATGTTAATCTGGCAACACATATAGCAATGCACCACACCCATGTGGTGGTGCTGCATCAAAAAAAATTGCTATCTGTGCAGTAGTGCTGTACTCTGTGCTGTAACACGCCAAATATCCTTACAGTCTCAAGATTGAAATGGGAAGGATTTGGATATCACATCTCTTGCTATAGGAAGGGTCTCAGGTTTTTTATTAGAAACATTGAGATATCACATCTCATGCTATAGGAAGGGTTTCAGGATTGGAATGGGAAGGATTTGGATATCACATCTCATGCTAAAGGAAGGGTCTCAGGTTTGGAAGGGGAAGGATTTGGATATCATATCTCATGTTATAGGACGGGTCCCATGTTTGGTATTAGAAGCATTGAGATATCACATCTCATGCTATTGGAGGAGTCTCAGGATTGGAATGGGAAGGAGTTGGATATCACGTCTCATGTTATACGAAGGGTCTCAGGATTGGAATGGCAAGGAGTTGGATATCACATCTCATGCTAAAGGAAGGGTCTCAGTTTTGATAGAAGCATTGAGATATCACATCTCATGCTATAGGAAGGAACTCAGGATTGCAATGGGAAGGAGTTGGATATCACATCTCATGCCATAGGATGGGTCATCAGGTTTGGTATAAGCATTGAGATATCACATCTCTGCTATCGGAAGGGTCTCAGGATAGGAATGGGAAGGACTTAGATATCACATCTCATACTATAGGGAGGGTCTCAGTTTTGATATTAGAAGCATTGAGCTATCACATCTCATGCTATCGGAAGGGTCTCAGGATTGGAATGGGATGGAGTTGGATATCACATCTCAAGCTATCTCGGGATTGGAATGGGAAGGAGTTTGATATCACATCTCAAGCTATAGGAAGGGTCTCAGGTTTGGAAGGGGAAGGATTTGGATCTCACATCTCATGTTTTAGGACGGGTCTCAGGTTTGGTATTAGAAGCATTGAGATATCACATCTCATGGTATAGGAAGGGTCTCAGGATTGGAATGGGAAGGAGTTGGCTATCACATCTCAAGCTATCTCAGGATTGGAATGGGAAGGAGTTTGATATCACATCTCAAGCTATAGGAAGGGTCTCAGGTTTGGAAAGGGAAGGATTTGGATTTCACATCTCATGTTATAGGATGGTTCTCATGTTTGGTTTTAGTAGCATTGAGATATCACATCTCATGCTATCGGAAGGGTCTCAGGTTTGGAAAGGGAAGGATTTGGAGTCACATGTTATAGGATGGTTCTCAGGTTTGGTTTTAGAAGCATTAAGATATAACATCTCATGCTATAGGAAGGGTCTCAGGTTTGGAATGGGAAGGAGTTGATATCACATCTCATGCTAAAGGAAAGGTCTCAGGTTTGGAAGGGGAAGTATTTGGATCTCACATCTCATGTTTTAGGACGGGTCTCAGGTTTGGTATTAGAAGCATTGAAATATCACATCTCATGGTATAGGAAGGGTCTCAGGATTGGAATGGGAAGGAGTTGGATATCACATTGAATGGGAAGGAGTTTGATATCACATCTCAAGCTATAGGAAGGGTCTCAGGTTTGGAAAGGGAATGATTTGGATTTCACATCTCATGTTATAGGATGGTTCTCATGTTTGGTTTTAGAAGCATTGAGATATCACATCTCATGCTATCGGAAGGGTCTCAGATTTGGGAAGGGAAGGATTGGGATTTCACATCTCATGTTATAGGATGGTTCTCATGTTTGTTTTTAGAATCATTGAGATATCAAATCTCATGCTATTGGAAGGGTCTCAGGTTTGGAATGGGAAGGAGTTGGATATCACATCTCATGTTATAGGAAGGATCTCAGGTTTGGTATTAGAAGCATTGAGATATCACATCTCATGCTATAGGAAGGGTCTGAGGATTGGAATGTGAAGGATTTGGATATCACATCATACTAAAGGTAGGGTCTCAGGTTTGGTATAAGTATTGAGATATCACATCTCTGGTATCGGAAGGGTCTCAGGATTGGATTGGGAAGGAGTTGGATATCCCTTCTCATGCTATAGGAAGGGTCTCAGGTTGGAATGGGAAGCAGTTGGATATCACATCTCATGCTATAGGAAGGGTCTCAAGATTGAAATGGGAAGGATTTGTATATCACATCTTTTGCTATAGGAAGGGTCTCAGGTTTTTTTATTAGAAACATTGAGATATCACATCTCATGCTATAGGAAGGGTTTCAGGATTGGAATGGGAAGGATTTGGATATCACATCTCATGCTAAATGAAGGGTCTCAGGTTTGGAAGGGGAAGCATTTGGATATCAAATCTCATGTTATAGGGTGGGTCCCAGGTTTGGTATTAGAAGCATTGAGATATCACATCTCATGGTATAGGAAGGGTCTCAGGATTGGAATGGGAAGGAGTTGGATATCACATCTCATCCAATAGGAAGGGTCTCAGGTTTGGAATGGGAAGGAATTGGATATCACATCATGTTATAGGAAGGATCTCAGGATTGGAATGGGAAGGATTTGGATATCCCTTCTCATGCTATAGGAAGGGTTTCAGGATTGGAATGGGAAGGATTTGGATATCACATCTCATGCTAAAGGAAGGGTCTCAGGTTTGGAAGGGAAAGGATTTGGATATCACATCTCATGTTATAGGACGGGTCCCAGGTTTGGTATTAGAAGCATTGAGATATCACATCTCATGCTATAGGAGGAGTCTCAGGATTGGAATGGGAAGGAGTTGGATATCACGTCTCATGTTATAGGAAGGGTCTCAGGATTGGAATGGCAAGGAGTTGGATATCACATCTCATGCTATAGGGAGGGTCTCAGGTTTGATATTAGAAGCATTGAGATATCACATCTCATGCTATCGGAAGGGTCTCAGGATTGGAATGGGAAGGAGTTGGATATCACATATGCTAAAGGAAAGGTCTCAGGTTTGGAAGGGGAAGGATTTGGATCTCACATCTCATGTTTTAGGACGGGTCTCATGTTTGGTATTAGAAGCCTTGAGATATCACATCTCATGGTATAATAAGGGTCTCAGGATTGGAATGGGAAGGAGTTCGATATCACATCTCAAGCTTTCTCAGGATTGGAATGGGAAGGAGTTTGATATCACATCTCGAGCTATAGGAAGGGTCTCAGGTTTGGGAAGGGAAGGATTCGGATTTCACATCTCGTTATAGGATGGTTCTCATGTTTGTTTTTAGAAGCATTGAGATATCAAATCTCATGCTATTGGAAGGGTCTCAGGATTGGAATGTGAAGGATTTGGATATCACATCATACTAAAGTTAGGGTCTCAGGTTTGGTATAAGCATTGAGATATCACATCTCTGCTATCGGAAGGGTCTCAGGATTGGATTGGGAAGGAGTTGGATATCCCTTCTCATGCTATAGGAAGGGTCTCAGGTTGGAATGGGAAGGAGTTGGATATCACATCTCATGCTATAGGAAGGGTCTCAAGATTGAAATGGAAAGGTTTTGGATATCACATCTCTTGCTATAGGAAGGGTCTCAGGATTTTTATTAGAAACATTGAGATATCACATCTCATGCTATAGGAAGGGTTTCAGGATTGGAATGGGAAGGATTTGGATATCACATCTCATGCTAAAGGAAGGGTCTCAGGTTTGGAAGGGGAATGATTTGGATATCATATCTCATGTTATAGGGCGGGTCCCAGGTTTGGTATTAGAAGCATTGAGATATCACATCTCATGGTATAGGAAGGGTCTCAGGATTGGAATGGGAAGGAGTTGGATATCACATCTCATCCAATAGGAAGGGTCTCAGGTTTGGAATGGGAAGGAATTGGATATCACATCATGTTATAGGAAGGATCTCAGGATTGGAATGGGAAGGATTTGGATATCCCTTCTCATGCTATAGGAAGTGTCTCAGGTTGGAATGGGAAGGAGTTGGATATCACATCTCGTTATAGGAAGGGTCTCAGGTTTGGAATGGGAAGGAGTTGGATATCACATCTCATGTTATAGGAAGGATCTCAGGTTTTGTATTAGAAGCATTGAGATATCACATCTCATGCTATAGGAAGGATCTCAGGATTGGAATGTGAAGGATTTGGATATCACATCATACTAAAGGTAGGGTTTCAGGTTTGGTATAAGCATTGAGATATCACATCTCTGCTATCGGAAGGGTCTCAGGATTGGATTGGGAAGGAGTTGGATATCCCTTCTCATGCTATAGGAAGGGTCTCAGGTTGGAATGGGAAGGAGTTGGATATCACATCTCATGCTATAGGAAGGGTCTCAAGATTGAAATGGGAAGGTTTTGGATATCACATCTCTTGCTATAGGAAGGGTCTCAGGTTTTTTATTAGAAACATTGAGATATCACATCTCATGCTATAGGAAGGGTTTCAGGATTGGAATGGGAAGGATTTGGATATCACATCTCATGCTAAAGGAAGGGTCTCAGGTTTGGAAGGGGAAGGATTTGGATATCATATCTTATGTTATATGGCGGGTCCCAGGTTTGGTATTAGAAGCATTGAGATATCACATCTCATGGTATAGGAAGGGTCTCAGGATTGGAAGGGGAAGGAGTTGGATATCACATCTCATCCAATAGGAAGGGTCTCAGGTTTGGAATGGGAAGGAATTGGATATCACATCATGTTATAGGAAGGATCTCAGGATTGGAATGGGAAGGATTTGGATATCCCTTCTCATGCTATAGGAAGTGTCTCAGGTTGGAATGGGAAGGAGTTGGATATCACATCTCGTTATAGGAAGGGTCTCAGGATTGGAATGGGAAGGATTTGGATATCACATCTCTTGCTATAGGAAGGGTCTCAGGTTTTTTATTAGAAACATTGAGCTATCACATCTCATGCTATAGGAAGGGTTTCAGGATTGGAATGGGAAGGATTGGATATCACATCTCATGCTAAAGGAAGGGTCTCAGGTTTGGAAGGGGAAGGATTTGGATATCATATCTCATGTTATAGGGCGGGTCCCATGTTTGGTATTAGAAGCATTGAGATATCACATCTCATGCTATAGGAGGAGTCTCAGGATTGGAATGGGAAGGAGTTGGATATCACGTCTCATGTTATAGGAAGGGTCTCAGAATTGGAATGGCAAGGAGTTGGATATCACATCTCATGCTAAAGGAAGGGTCTCAGGTTTGATAGAAGCATTGAGATATCACATCTCATGCTATAGGAAGGAACTCAGGATTGCAATGGGAAGGAGTTGGATATCACATCTCATGCCATAGGATGGGTCATCAGGTTTGGTATAAGCATTGAGATATCACATCTCTGCTATCGGAAGGGTCTCAGGATAGGAATGGGAAGGACTTAGATATCACATCTCATACTATAGGGAGGGTCTCAATTTTGATATTAGAAGCATTGAGCTATCACATCTCATGCTATCGGAAGGGTCTCAGGATTGGAATAGGATGGAGTTGGATATCACATCTCAAGCTATCTCGGGATTGGAATGGGAAGGAGTTTGATATCACATCTCAAGCTATAGGAAGGGTCTCAGGTTTGGAAGGGGAAGGATTTGGATCTCACATCTCATGTTTTAGGACGGGTCTCAGGTTTGGTATTAGAAGCATTGAGATATCACATCTCATGGTATAGGAAGGGTCTCAGGATTGGAATGGGAAGGAGATGGCTATCACATCTCAAGCTATCTCAGGATTGGAATGGGAAGGAGTTTGATATCACATCTCAAGCTATAGGAAGGGTCTCAGGTTTGGAAAGGGAAGGATTTGGATTTCACATCTCATGTTATAGGATGGTTCTCATGTTTGGTTTTAGTAGCATTGAGATATCACATCTCATGCTATCGGAAGGGTCTCAGGTTTGGAAAGGGAAGGATTTGGAGTTCACATGTTATAGGATGGTTCTCAGGTTTGGATTTAGAAGAATTAAGATATAACATCTCATGCTATAGGAAGGGTCTCAGGTTTGGAATGGGAAGGAGTTGATATCACATCTCATGCTAAAGGAAAGGTCTCAGGTTTGGAAGGGGAAGGATTTGGATCTCACATCTCATGTTTTAGGACGGGTCTCAGGTTTGGTATTAGAAGCATTGAAATATCACATCTCATGGTATAGGAAGGGTCTCAGGTTTGGAAAGGGAATGATTTGGATTTCACATCTCATGTTATAGGATGGTTCTCATGTTTGGTTTTAGGAGCATTGATATATCACATCTCATGCTATCGGAAGGGTCTCAGGTTTGGAATGGGAAGTAGTTTGATATCACATCTCATGTTATAGGAAGGATCTCAGGTTTGGTATTAGAAGCATTGAGATATCACATCTCATGCTATAGGAAGGGTCTCAGGATTGGAATCGGAAGGAGTTGTATATGACATCTCATGCCATAGGAAGGGTCTCAGGTTTGGTATAAGCATTGAGATATCACATCTCTGCTATCGGAAGGGTCTCAGGATTGGAATGGGAAGGATTTGGATATCACATCATACTAAAGTTAGGGTCTCAGGTTTGGTATAAGCATTGAGATATCACATCTCTGCTATCGGAAGGGTCTCAGGATTGGATTGGGAAGGAGTTGGATATCCCTTCTCATGCTATAGGAAGGGTCTCAGGTTGGAATGGGAAGGAGTTGGATATCACATCTCATGCTATAGGAAGGGTCTCAAGATTGAAATGGAAAGGTTTTGGATATCACATCTCTTGCTATAGGAAGGGTCTCAGGTTTTTTATTAGAAACATTGAGATATCACATCTCATGCTATAGGAAGGGTTTCAGGATTGGAATGGGAAGGATTTGGATATCACATCTCATGCTAAAGGAAGGGTCTCAGGTTTGGAAGGGGAAGGATTTGGATATCATATCTCATGTTATAGGGCGGGTCCCAGGTTTGGTATTAGAAGCATTGAGATATCACATCTCATGGTATAGGAAGGGTCTCAGGATTGGAATGGGAAGGAGTTCGATATCACATCTCATCCAATAGGAAGGGTCTCAGGTTTGGAATGGGAAGGAATTGGATATCACATCATGTTATAGGAAGGATCTCAGGATTGGAATGGGAAGGATTTGGATATCCCTTCTCATGCTATAGGAAGTGTCTCAGGTTGGAATGGGAAGGAGTTGGATATCACATCTCATTATAGGAAGGGTCTCAGGTTTGGAATGGGAAGGAGTTGGATATCACATCTCATGTTATAGGAAGGATCTCAGGTTTGGTATTAGAAGCATTGAGATATCATATCTCATGCTATAGGAAGGGTCTCAGGATTGGAATGTGAAGGATTTGGATATCACATCATACTAAAGGTAGGGTTTCAGGTTTGGTATAAGCATTGAGATATCACATCTCTGCTATCGGAAGGGTCTCAGGATTGGATTGGGAAGGAGTTGGATATCCCTTCTCATGCTATAGGAAGGGTCTCAGGTTGGAATGGGAAGGAGTTGGATATCACATCTCATGCTATAGGAAGGGTCTCAAGATTGAAATGGGAAGGTTTTGGATATCACATCTCTTGCTATAGGAAGGGTCTCAGGTTTTTTATTAGAAACATTGAGATATCACATCTCATGCTATAGGAAGGGTTTCAGGATTGGAATGGGAAGGATTTGGATATCACATCTCATGCTAAAGGAAGGGTCTCAGGTTTGAAAGGGGAAGGATTTGGATATCATATCTTATGTTATAGGGCGGGTCCCAGGTTTGGTATTAGAAGCATTGAGATATCACATCTCATGGTATAGGAAGGGTCTCAGGATTGGAAGGGGAAGGAGTTGGATATCACATCTCATCCAATAGGAAGGGTCTCAGGTTTGGAATGGGAAGGAATTGGATATCACATCATGTTATAGGAAGGATCTCAGGATTGGAATGGGAAGGATTTGGATATCCCTTCTCATGCTATAGGAAGTGTCTCAGGTTGGAATGGGAAGGAGTTGGATATCACATCTCGTTATAGGAAGGGTCTCAGGATTGGAATGGGAAGGATTTGGATATCACATCTCTTGCTATAGGAAGGGTCTCAGGTTTTTTATTAGAAACATTGAGCTATCACATCTCATGCTATAGGAAGGGTTTCAGGATTGGAATGGGAAGGATTGGATATCACATCTCATGCTAAAGGAAGGGTCTCAGGTTTGGAAGGGGAAGGATTTGGATATCATATCTCATGTTATAGGGCGGGTCCCATGTTTGGTATTAGAAGCATTGAGATATCACATCTCATGCTATAGGAGGAGTCTCAGGATTGGAATGGGAAGGAGTTGGATATCACGTCTCATGTTATAGGAAGGGTCTCAGAATTGGAATGGCAAGGAGTTGGATATCACATCTCATGCTAAAGGAAGGGTCTCAGGTTTGATAGAAGCATTGAGATATCACATCTCATGCTATAGGAAGGAACTCAGGATTGCAATGGGAAGGAGTTGGATATCACATCTCATGCCATAGGATGGGTCATCAGGTTTGGTATAAGCATTGAGATATCACATCTCTGCTATCGGAAGGGTCTCAGGATAGGAATGGGAAGGACTTAGATATCACATCTCATACTATAGGGAGGGTCTCAATTTTGATATTAGAAGCATTGAGCTATCACATCTCATGCTATCGGAAGGGTCTCAGGATTGGAATGGGATGGAGTTGGATATCACATCTCAAGCTATCTCGGGATTGGAATGGGAAGGAGTTTGATATCACATCTCAAGCTATAGGAAGGGTCTCAGGTTTGGAAGGGGAAGGATTTGGATCTCACATCTCATGTTTTAGGACGGGTCTCAGGTTTGGTATTAGAAGCATTGAGATATCACATCTCATGGTATAGGAAGGGTCTCAGGATTGGAATGGGAAGGAGTTGGCTATCACATCTCAAGCTATCTCAGGATTGGAATGGGAAGGAGTTTGATATCACATCTCAAGCTATAGGAAGGGTCTCAGGTTTTGAAAGGGAAGGATTTGGATTTCACATCTCATGTTATAGGATGGTTCTCATGTTTGGTTTTAGTAGCATTGAGATATCACATCTCATGCTATCGGAAGGGTCTCAGGTTTGGAAAGGGAAGGATTTGGAGTTCACATGTTATAGGATGGTTCTCAGGTTTGGATTTAGAAGAATTAAGATATAACATCTCATGCTATAGGAAGGGTCTCAGGTTTGGAATGGGAAGGAGTTGATATCACATCTCATGCTAAAGGAAAGGTCTCAGGTTTGGAAGGGGAAGGATTTGGATCTCACATCTCATGTTTTAGGACGGGTCTCAGGTTTGGTATTAGAAGCATTGAAATATCACATCTCATGGTATAGGAAGGGTCTCAGGTTTGGAAAGGGAATGATTTGGATTTCACATCTCATGTTATAGGATGGTTCTCATGTTTGGTTTTAGGAGCATTGATATATCACATCTCATGCTATCGGAAGGGTCTCAGGTTTGGAATGGGAAGTAGTTTGATATCACATCTCATGTTATAGGAAGGATCTCAGGTTTGGTATTAGAAGCATTGAGATATCACATCTCATGCTATAGGAAGGGTCTCAGGATTGGAATCGGAAGGAAATGTATATGACATCTCATGCCATAGGAAGGGTCTCAGGTTTGGTATAAGCATTGAGATATCACATCTCTGCTATCGGAAGGGTCTCAGGATTGGAATGGGAAGGAGTTGGATATCCCATCTTGTTATAGGAAGGGTCTCAGGTTTGGTATTAGAAGCATTGAGATATCACATCTCATGCTATAGGACGGGTCCCAGGTTTGGTATTAGAAGCATTGAGATATCACATCTCATGCTATAGGAGGAGTCTCAGGATTGGAAGGGGAAGGATTTTGATATCACATCTCATGTTATAGGACGGGTCCCAGGTTTGGTATTAGAAGCATTGAGATATCACATCTAATGCTATAGGAGGAGTCTCAGGATTGGAATGGGAAGGAGTTGGATATCACGTCTCATGTTATAGGAAGGGTCTCAGGATTGGAATGGCAAGGAGTTGGATATCACATCTCATGCTATAGGGAGGGTCTCAGGTTTGATATTAGAAGCATTGAGATATCACATCTCATGCTATCGGAATTGTCTCAGGATTAGAATGGGAAGGAGTTGGATATCACATATGCTAAAGGAAAGGTCTCAGGTTTGGAAGGGGAAGGATTTGGATCTCACATCTCATGTTTTAGGACGGGTCTCAGGTTTGGTATTAGAAGCCTTGAGATATCACATCTCATGGTATAATAAGGGTCTCAGGATTGGAATGGGAAGGAGTTCGATATCACATGTCAAGCTATCTCAGGATTGGAATGGGAAGGAGTTTGATATCACATCTCGAGCTATAGGAAGGGTCTCAGGTTTGGGAAGGGAAGGATTCGGATTTCACATCTCGTTATAGGATGGTTCTCATGTTTGTTTTTAGAAGCATTGAGATATCAAATCTCATGCTATTGGAAGGGTCTCAGGATTGGAATGTGAAGGATTTGGATATCACATCATACTAAAGTTAGGGTCTCAGGTTTGGTATAAGCATTGAGATATCACATCTCTGCTATCGGAAGGGTCTCAGGATTGGATTGGGAAGGAGTTGGATATCCCTTCTCATGCTATAGGAAGGGTCTCAGGTTGGAATGGGAAGGAGTTGGATATCACATCTCATGCTATAGGAAGGGTCTCAAGATTGAAATGGAAAGGTTTTGGATATCACATCTCTTGCTATAGGAAGGGTCTCAGGTTTTTTATTAGAAACATTGAGATATCACATCTCATGCTATAGGAAGGGTTTCAGGATTGGAATGGGAAGGATTTGGATATCACATCTCATGCTAAAGGAAGGGTCTCAGGTTTGGAAGGGGAAGGATTTGGATATCATATCTCATGTTATAGGGCGGGTCCCAGGTTTGGTATTAGAAGCATTGAGATATCACATCTCATGGTATAGGAAGGGTCTCAGGATTGGAATGGGAAGGAGTTCGATATCACATCTCATCCAATAGGAAGGGTCTCAGGTTTGGAATGGGAAGGAATTGGATATCACATCATGTTATAGGAAGGATCTCAGGATTGGAATGGGAAGGATTTGGATATCCCTTCTCATGCTATAGGAAGTGTCTCAGGTTGGAATGGGAAGGAGTTGGATATCACATCTCATTATAGGAAGGGTCTCAGGTTTGGAATGGGAAGGAGTTGGATATCACATCTCATGTTATAGGAAGGATCTCAGGTTTGGTATTAGAAGCATTGAGATATCACATCTCATGCTATAGGAAGGGTCTCAGGATTGGAATGTGAAGGATTTGGATATCACATCATACTAAAGGTAGGGTTTCAGGTTTGGTATAAGCATTGAGATATCACATCTCTGCTATCGGAAGGGTCTCAGGATTGGATTGGGAAGAAGTTGGATATCCCTTCTCATGCTATAGGAAGGGTCTCAGGTTGGAATGGGAAGGAGTTGGATATCACATCTCATGCTATAGGAAGGGTCTCAAGATTGAAATGGGAAGGTTTTGGATATCACATCTCTTGCTATAGGAAGGGTCTCAGGTTTTTTATTAGAAACATTGAGATATCACATCTCATGCTATAGGAAGGGTTTCAGGATTGGAATGGGAAGGATTTGGATATCACATCTCATGCTAAAGGAAGGGTCTCAGGTTTGGAAGGGGAAGGATTTGGATATCATATCTCATGTTATAGGGCGGGTCCCAGGTTTGGTATTAGAAGCATTGAGATATCACATCTCATGGTATAGGAAGGGTCTCAGGATTGGAAGGGGAAGGAGTTGGATATCACATCTCATCCAATAGGAAGGGTCTCAGGTTTGGAATGGGAAGGAATTGGATATCACATCATGTTATAGGAAGGATCTCAGGATTGGAATGGGAAGGATTTGGATATCCCTTCTCATGCTATAGGAAGTGTCTCAGGTTGGAATGGGAAGGAGTTGGATATCACATCTCGTTATAGGAAGGGTCTCAGGATTGGAATGGGAAGGATTTGGATATCACATCTCTTGCTATAGGAAGGGTCTCAGGTTTTTTATTAGAAACATTGAGCTATCACATCTCATGCTATAGGAAGGGTTTCAGGATTGGAATGGGAAGGATTGGATATCACATCTCATGCTAAAGGAAGGGTCTCAGGTTTGGAAGGGGAAGGATTTGGATATCATATCTCATGTTATAGGGCGGGTCCCATGTTTGGTATTAGAAGCATTGAGATATCACATCTCATGCTATAGGAGGAGTCTCAGGATTGGAATGGGAAGGAGTTGGATATCACGTCTCATGTTATAGGAAGGGTCTCAGAATTGGAATGGCAAGGAGTTGGATATCACATCTCATGCTAAAGGAAGGGTCTCAGGTTTGATAGAAGCATTGAGATATCACATCTCATGCTATAGGAAGGAACTCAGGATTGCAATGGGAAGGAGTTGGATATCACATCTCATGCCATAGGATGGGTCATCAGGTTTGGTATAAGCATTGAGATATCACATCTCTGCTATCGGAAGGGTCTCAGGATAGGAATGGGAAGGACTTAGATATCACATCTCATACTATAGGGAGGGTCTCAATTTTGATATTAGAAGCATTGAGCTATCACATCTCATGCTATCGGAAGGGTCTCAGGATTGGAATAGGATGGAGTTGGATATCACATCTCAAGCTATCTCGGGATTGGAATGGGAAGGAGTTTGATATCACATCTCAAGCTATAGGAAGGGTCTCAGGTTTGGAAGGGGAAGGATTTGGATCTCACATCTCATGTTTTAGGACGGGTCTCAGGTTTGGTATTAGAAGCATTGAGATATCACATCTCATGGTATAGGAAGGGTCTCAGGATTGGAATGGGAAGGAGATGGCTATCACATCTCAAGCTATCTCAGGATTGGAATGGGAAGGAGTTTGATATCACATCTCAAGCTATAGGAAGGGTCTCAGGTTTGGAAAGGGAAGGATTTGGATTTCACATCTCATGTTATAGGATGGTTCTCATGTTTGGTTTTAGTAGCATTGAGATATCACATCTCATGCTATCGGAAGGGTCTCAGGTTTGGAAAGGGAAGGATTTGGAGTTCACATGTTATAGGATGGTTCTCAGGTTTGGATTTAGAAGAATTAAGATATAACATCTCATGCTATAGGAAGGGTCTCAGGTTTGGAATGGGAAGGAGTTGATATCACATCTCATGCTAAAGGAAAGGTCTCAGGTTTGGAAGGGGAAGGATTTGGATCTCACATCTCATGTTTTAGGACGGGTCTCAGGTTTGGTATTAGAAGCATTGAAATATCACATCTCATGGTATAGGAAGGGTCTCAGGTTTGGAAAGGGAATGATTTGGATTTCACATCTCATGTTATAGGATGGTTCTCATGTTTGGTTTTAGGAGCATTGATATATCACATCTCATGCTATCGGAAGGGTCTCAGGTTTGGAATGGGAAGTAGTTTGATATCACATCTCATGTTATAGGAAGGATCTCAGGTTTGGTATTAGAAGCATTGAGATATCACATCTCATGCTATAGGAAGGGTCTCAGGATTGGAATCGGAAGGAGTTGTATATGACATCTCATGCCATAGGAAGGGTCTCAGGTTTGGTATAAGCATTGAGATATCACATCTCTGCTATCGGAAGGGTCTCAGGATTGGAATGGGAAGGAGTTGGATATCCCATCTTGTTATAGGAAGGGTCTCAGGTTTGGTATTAGAAGCATTGAGATATCACATCTCATGCTATAGGACGGGTCCCAGGTTTGGTATTAGAAGCATTGAGATATCACATCTCATGCTATAGGAGGAGTCTCAGGATTGGAAGGGGAAGGATTTAGATATCACATCTCATGTTATAGGACGGGTCCCAGGTTTGGTATTAGAAGCATTGAGATATCACATCTAATGCTATAGGAGGAGTCTCAGGATTGGAATGGGAAGGAGTTGGATATCACGTCTCATGTTATAGGAAGGGTCTCAGGATTGGAATGGCAAGGAGTTGGATATCACATCTCATGCTATAGGGAGGGTCTCAGGTTTGATATTAGAAGCATTGAGATATCACATCTCATGCTATCGGAAGGGTCTCAGGATTGGAATGGGAAGGAGTTGGATATCACATATGCTAAAGGAAAGGTCTCAGGTTTGGAAGGGGAAGGATTTGGATCTCACATCTCATGTTTTAGGACGGGTCTCAGGTTTGGTATTAGAAGCCTTGAGATATCACATCTCATGGTATAATAAGGGTCTCAGGATTGGAATGGGAAGGAGTTCGATATCACATCTCAAGCTATCTCAGGATTGGAATGGGAAGGAGTTTGATATCACATCTCGAGCTATAGGAAGGGTCTCAGGTTTGGGAAGGGAAGGATTCGGATTTCACATCTCGTTATAGGATGGTTCTCATGTTTGTTTTTAGAAGCATTGAGATATCAAATCTCATGCTATTGGAAGGGTCTCAGGATTGGAATGTGAAGGATTTGGATATCACATCATACTAAAGTTAGGGTCTCAGGTTTGGTATAAGCATTGAGATATCACATCTCTGCTATCGGAAGGGTCTCAGGATTGGATTGGGAAGGAGTTGGATATCCCTTCTCATGCTATAGGAAGGGTCTCAGGTTGGAATGGGAAGGAGTTGGATATCACATCTCATGCTATAGGAAGGGTCTCAAGATTGAAATGGAAAGGTTTTGGATATCACATCTCTTGCTATAGGAAGGGTCTCAGGTTTTTTATTAGAAACATTGAGATATCACATCTCATGCTATAGGAAGGGTTTCAGGATTGGAATGGGAAGGATTTGGATATCACATCTCATGCTAAAGGAAGGGTCTCAGGTTTGGAAGGGGAAGGATTTGGATATCATATCTCATGTTATAGGGCGGGTCCCAGGTTTGGTATTAGAAGCATTGAGATATCACATCTCATGGTATAGGAAGGGTCTCAGGATTGGAATGGGAAGGAGTTCGATATCACATCTCATCCAATAGGAAGGGTCTCAGGTTTGGAATGGGAAGGAATTGGATATCACATCATGTTATAGGAAGGATCTCAGGATTGGAATGGGAAGGATTTGGATATCCCTTCTCATGCTATAGGAAGTGTCTCAGGTTGGAATGGGAAGGAGTTGGATATCACATCTCATTATAGGAAGGGTCTCAGGTTTGGAATGGGAAGGAGTTGGATATCACATCTCATGTTATAGGAAGGATCTCAGGTTTGGTATTAGAAGCATTGAGATATCATATCTCATGCTATAGGAAGGGTCTCAGGATTGGAATGTGAAGGATTTGGATATCACATCATACTAAAGGTAGGGTTTCAGGTTTGGTATAAGCATTGAGATATCACATCTCTGCTATCGGAAGGGTCTCAGGATTGGATTGGGAAGGAGTTGGATATCCCTTCTCATGCTATAGGAAGGGTCTCAGGTTGGAATGGGAAGGAGTTGGATATCACATCTCATGCTATAGGAAGGGTCTCAAGATTGAAATGGGAAGGTTTTGGATATCACATCTCTTGCTATAGGAAGGGTCTCAGGTTTTTTATTAGAAACATTGAGATATCACATCTCATGCTATAGGAAGGGTTTCAGGATTGGAATGGGAAGGATTTGGATATCACATCTCATGCTAAAGGAAGGGTCTCAGGTTTGGAAGGGGAAGGATTTGGATATCATATCTTATGTTATAGGGCGGGTCCCAGGTTTGGTATTAGAAGCATTGAGATATCACATCTCATGGTATAGGAAGGGTCTCAGGATTGGAAGGGGAAGGAGTTGGATATCACATCTCATCCAATAGGAAGGGTCTCAGGTTTGGAATGGGAAGGAATTGGATATCACATCATGTTATAGGAAGGATCTCAGGATTGGAATGGGAAGGATTTGGATATCCCTTCTCATGCTATAGGAAGTGTCTCAGGTTGGAATGGGAAGGAGTTGGATATCACATCTCGTTATAGGAAGGGTCTCAGGATTGGAATGGGAAGGATTTGGATATCACATCTCTTGCTATAGGAAGGGTCTCAGGTTTTTTATTAGAAACATTGAGCTATCACATCTCATGCTATAGGAAGGGTTTCAGGATTGGAATGGGAAGGATTGGATATCACATCTCATGCTAAAGGAAGGGTCTCAGGTTTGGAAGGGGAAGGATTTGGATATCATATCTCATGTTATAGGGCGGGTCCCATGTTTGGTATTAGAAGCATTGAGATATCACATCTCATGCTATAGGAGGAGTCTCAGGATTGGAATGGGAAGGAGTTGGATATCACGTCTCATGTTATAGGAAGGGTCTCAGAATTGGAATGGCAAGGAGTTGGATATCACATCTCATGCTAAAGGAAGGGTCTCAGGTTTGATAGAAGCATTGAGATATCACATCTCATGCTATAGGAAGGAACTCAGGATTGCAATGGGAAGGAGTTGGATATCACATCTCATGCCATAGGATGGGTCATCAGGTTTGGTATAAGCATTGAGATATCACATCTCTGCTATCGGAAGGGTCTCAGGATAGGAATGGGAAGGACTTAGATATCACATCTCATACTATAGGGAGGGTCTCAATTTTGATATTAGAAGCATTGAGCTATCACATCTCATGCTATCGGAAGGGTCTCAGGATTGGAATGGGATGGAGTTGGATATCACATCTCAAGCTATCTAGGGATTGGAATGGGAAGGAGTTTGATATCACATCTCAAGCTATAGGAAGGGTCTCAGGTTTGGAAGGGGAAGGATTTGGATCTCACATCTCATGTTTTAGGACGGGTCTCAGGTTTGGTATTAGAAGCATTGAGATATCACATCTCATGGTATAGGAAGGGTCTCAGGATTGGAATGGGAAGGAGTTGGCTATCACATCTCAAGCTATCTCAGGATTGGAATGGGAAGGAGTTTGATATCACATCTCAAGCTATAGGAAGGGTCTCAGGTTTTGAAAGGGAAGGATTTGGATTTCACATCTCATGTTATAGGATGGTTCTCATGTTTGGTTTTAGTAGCATTGAGATATCACATCTCATGCTATCGGAAGGGTCTCAGGTTTGGAAAGGGAAGGATTTGGAGTTCACATGTTATAGGATGGTTCTCAGGTTTGGATTTAGAAGAATTAAGATATAACATCTCATGCTATAGGAAGGGTCTCAGGTTTGGAATGGGAAGGAGTTGATATCACATCTCATGCTAAAGGAAAGGTCTCAGGTTTGGAAGGGGAAGGATTTGGATCTCACATCTCATGTTTTAGGACGGGTCTCAGGTTTGGTATTAGAAGCATTGAAATATCACATCTCATGGTATAGGAAGGGTCTCAGGTTTGGAAAGGGGAAGGATTTGGATCTCACATCTCATGTTTTAGGACGGGTCTCAGGTTTGGTATTAGAAGCATTGAGATATCACATCTCATGGTATAGGAAGGGTCTCAGGATTGGAATGGGAAGGAGATGGCTATCACATCTCAAGCTATCTCAGGATTGGAATGGGAAGGAGTTTGATATCACATCTCAAGCTATAGGAAGGGTCTCAGGTTTGGAAAGGGAAGGATTTGGATTTCACATCTCATGTTATAGGATGGTTCTCATGTTTGGTTTTAGTAGCATTGAGATATCACATCTCATGCTATCGGAAGGGTCTCAGGTTTGGAAAGGGAAGGATTTGGAGTTCACATGTTATAGGATGGTTCTCAGGTTTGGATTTAGAAGAATTAAGATATAACATCTCATGCTATAGGAAGGGTCTCAGGTTTGGAATGGGAAGGAGTTGATATCACATCTCATGCTAAAGGAAAGGTCTCAGGTTTGGAAGGGGAAGGATTTGGATCTCACATCTCATGTTTTAGGACGGGTCTCAGGTTTGGTATTAGAAGCATTGAAATATCACATCTCATGGTATAGGAAGGGTCTCAGGTTTGGAAAGGGAATGATTTGGATTTCACATCTCATGTTATAGGATGGTTCTCATGTTTGGTTTTAGGAGCATTGATATATCACATCTCATGCTATCGGAAGCGTCTCAGGTTTGGAATGGGAAGTAGTTTGATATCACATCTCATGTTATAGGAAGGATCTCAGGTTTGGTATTAGAAGCATTGAGATATCACATCTCATGCTATAGGAAGGGTCTCAGGATTGGAATCGGAAGGAGTTGTATATGACATCTCATGCCATAGGAAGGGTCTCAGGTTTGGTATAAGCATTGAGATATCACATCTCTGCTATCGGAAGGGTCTCAGGATTGGAATGGGAAGGAGTTGGATATCCCATCTTGTTATAGGAAGGGTCTCAGGTTTGGTATTAGAAGCATTGAGATATCACATCTCATGCTATAGGACGGGTCCCAGGTTTGGTATTAGAAGCATTGAGATATCACATCTCATGCTATAGGAGGAGTCTCAGGATTGGAAGGGGAAGGATTTAGATATCACATCTCATGTTATAGGACGGGTCCCAGGTTTGGTATTAGAAGCATTGAGATATCACATCTAATGCTATAGGAGGAGTCTCAGGATTGGAATGGGAAGGAGTTGGATATCACGTCTCATGTTATAGGAAGGGTCTCAGGATTGGAATGGCAAGGAGTTGGATATCACATCTCATGCTATAGGGAGGGTCTCAGGTTTGATATTAGAAGCATTGAGATATCACATCTCATGCTATCGGAAGGGTCTCAGGATTGGAATGGGAAGGAGTTGGATATCACATATGCTAAAGGAAAGGTCTCAGGTTTGGAAGGGGAAGGATTTGGATCTCACATCTCATGTTTTAGGACGGGTCTCAGGTTTGGTATTAGAAGCCTTGAGATATCACATCTCATGGTATAATAAGGGTCTCAGGATTGGAATGGGAAGGAGTTCGATATCACATCTCAAGCTATCTCAGGATTGGAATGGGAAGGAGTTTGATATCACATCTCGAGCTATAGGAAGGGTCTCAGGTTTGGGAAGGGAAGGATTCGGATTTCACATCTCGTTATAGGATGGTTCTCATGTTTGTTTTTAGAAGCATTGAGATATCAAATCTCATGCTATTGGAAGGGTCTCAGGATTGGAATGTGAAGGATTTGGATATCACATCATACTAAAGTTAGGGTCTCAGGTTTGGTATAAGCATTGAGATATCACATCTCTGCTATCGGAAGGGTCTCAGGATTGGATTGGGAAGGAGTTGGATATCCCTTCTCATGCTATAGGAAGGGTCTCAGGTTGGAATGGGAAGGAGTTGGATATCACATCTCATGCTATAGGAAGGGTCTCAAGATTGAAATGGAAAGGTTTTGGATATCACATCTCTTGCTATAGGAAGGGTCTCAGGTTTTTTATTAGAAACATTGAGATATCACATCTCATGCTATAGGAAGGGTTTCAGGATTGGAATGGGAAGGATTTGGATATCACATCTCATGCTAAAGGAAGGGTCTCAGGTTTGGAAGGGGAAGGATTTGGATATCATATCTCATGTTATAGGGCGGGTCCCAGGTTTGGTATTAGAAGCATTGAGATATCACATCTCATGGTATAGGAAGGGTCTCAGGATTGGAATGGGAAGGAGTTCGATATCACATCTCATCCAATAGGAAGGGTCTCAGGTTTGGAATGGGAAGGAATTGGATATCACATCATGTTATAGGAAGGATCTCAGGATTGGAATGGGAAGGATTTGGATATCCCTTCTCATGCTATAGGAAGTGTCTCAGGTTGGAATGGGAAGGAGTTGGATATCACATCTCATTATAGGAAGGGTCTCAGGTTTGGAATGGGAAGGAGTTGGATATCACATCTCATGTTATAGGAAGGATCTCAGGTTTGGTATTAGAAGCATTGAGATATCATATCTCATGCTATAGGAAGGGTCTCAGGATTGGAATGTGAAGGATTTGGATATCACATCATACTAAAGGTAGGGTTTCAGGTTTGGTATAAGCATTGAGATATCACATCTCTGCTATCGGAAGGGTCTCAGGATTGGATTGGGAAGGAGTTGGATATCCCTTCTCATGCTATAGGAAGGGTCTCAGGTTGGAATGGGAAGGAGTTGGATATCACATCTCATGCTATAGGAAGGGTCTCAAGATTGAAATGGGAAGGTTTTGGATATCACATCTCTTGCTATAGGAAGGGTCTCAGGTTTTTTATTAGAAACATTGAGATATCACATCTCATGCTATAGGAAGGGTTTCAGGATTGGAATGGGAAGGATTTGGATATCACATCTCATGCTAAAGGAAGGGTCTCAGGTTTGGAAGGGGAAGGATTTGGATATCATATCTTATGTTATAGGGCGGGTCCCAGGTTTGGTATTAGAAGCATTGAGATATCACATCTCATGGTATAGGAAGGGTCTCAGGATTGGAAGGGGAAGGAGTTGGATATCACATCTCATCCAATAGGAAGGGTCTCAGGTTTGGAATGGGAAGGAATTGGATATCACATCATGTTATAGGAAGGATCTCAGGATTGGAATGGGAAGGATTTGGATATCCCTTCTCATGCTATAGGAAGTGTCTCAGGTTGGAATGGGAAGGAGTTGGATATCACATCTCGTTATAGGAAGGGTCTCAGGATTGGAATGGGAAGGATTTGGATATCACATCTCTTGCTATTGGAAGGGTCTCAGGTTTTTTATTAGAAACATTGAGCTATCACATCTCATGCTATAGGAAGGGTTTCAGGATTGGAATGGGAAGGATTGGATATCACATCTCATGCTAAAGGAAGGGTCTCAGGTTTGGAAGGGGAAGGATTTGGATATCATATCTCATGTTATAGGGCGGGTCCCATGTTTGGTATTAGAAGCATTGAGATATCACATCTCATGCTATAGGAGGAGTCTCAGGATTGGAATGGGAAGGAGTTGGATATCACGTCTCATGTTATAGGAAGGGTCTCAGAATTGGAATGGCAAGGAGTTGGATATCACATCTCATGCTAAAGGAAGGGTCTCAGGTTTGATAGAAGCATTGAGATATCACATCTCATGCTATAGGAAGGAACTCAGGATTGCAATGGGAAGGAGTTGGATATCACATCTCATGCCATAGGATGGGTCATCAGGTTTGGTATAAGCATTGAGATATCACATCTCTGCTATCGGAAGGGTCTCAGGATAGGAATGGGAAGGACTTAGATATCACATCTCATACTATAGGGAGGGTCTCAATTTTGATATTAGAAGCATTGAGCTATCACATCTCA
The DNA here is from genome assembly GCF_040938575.1 of Ambystoma mexicanum. NCBI lineage: Eukaryota > Metazoa > Chordata > Amphibia > Caudata > Ambystomatidae > Ambystoma > Ambystoma mexicanum. Next base: position 1,161,434,871 of record NC_090934.1, read on the forward strand.
TGCTATCGGAAGGGTCTCAGGATTGGAATGGGATGGAGTTGGATATCACATCTCAAGCTATCTAGGGATTGGAATGGGAAGGAGTTTGATATCACATCTCAAGCTATAGGAAGGGTCTCAGGTTTGGAAGGGGAAGGATTTGGATCTCACATCTCATGTTTTAGGACGGGTCTCAGGTTTGGTATTAGAAGCATTGAGATATCACATCTCATGGTATAGGAAGGGTCTCAGGATTGGAATGGGAAGGAGTTGGCTATCACATCTCAAGCTATCTCAGGATTGGAATGGGAAGGAGTTTGATATCACATCTCAAGCTATAGGAAGGGTCTCAGGTTTTGAAAGGGAAGGATTTGGATTTCACATCTCATGTTATAGGATGGTTCTCATGTTTGGTTTTAGTAGCATTGAGATATCACATCTCATGCTATCGGAAGGGTCTCAGGTTTGGAAAGGGAAGGATTTGGAGTTCACATGTTATAGGATGGTTCTCAGGTTTGGATTTAGAAGAATTAAGATATAACATCTCATGCTATAGGAAGGGTCTCAGGTTTGGAATGGGAAGGAGTTGATATCACATCTCATGCTAAAGGAAAGGTCTCAGGTTTGGAAGGGGAAGGATTTGGATCTCACATCTCATGTTTTAGGACGGGTCTCAGGTTTGGTATTAGAAGCATTGAAATATCACATCTCATGGTATAGGAAGGGTCTCAGGCTTGGAAAGGGAATTATTTGGATTTCACATCTCATGTTATAGGATGGTTCTCATGTTTGGTTTTAGGAGCATTGATATATCACATCTCATGCTATCGGAAGGGTCTCAGGTTTGGAATGGGAAGTAGTTTGATATCACATCTCATGTTATAGGAAGGATCTCAGGTTTGGTATTAGAAGCATTGAGATATCACATCTCATGCTATAGGAAGGGTCTCAGGATTGGAATCGGAAGGAAATGTATATGACATCTCATGCCATAGGAAGGGTCTCAGGTTTGGTATAAGCATTGAGATATCACATCTCTCCTATCGGAAGGGTCTCAGGATTGGAATGGGAAGGAGTTGGATATCCCATCTTGTTATAGGAAGGGTCTCAGGTTTGGTATTAGAAGCATTGAGATATCACATCTCATGCTATAGGACGGGTCCCAGGTTTGGTATTAGAAGCATTGAGATATCACATCTCATGCTATAGGAGGAGTCTCAGGATTGGAAGGGGAAGGATTTTGATATCACATCTCATGTTATAGGACGGGTCCCAGGTTTGGTATTAGAAGCATTGAGATATCACATCTAATGCTATAGGAGGAGTCTCAGGATTGGAATGGGAAGGAGTTGGATATCACGTCTCATGTTATAGGAAGGGTCTCAGGATTGGAATGGCAAGGAGTTGGATATCACATCTCATGCTATAGGGAGGGTCTCAGGTTTGATATTAGAAGCATTGAGATATCACATCTCATGCTATCGGAATTGTCTCAGGATTAGAATGGGAAGGAGTTGGATATCACATATGCTAAAGGAAAGGTCTCAGGTTTGGAAGGGGAAGGATTTGGATCTCACATCTCATGTTTTAGGACGGGTCTCAGGTTTGGTATTAGAAGCCTTGAGATATCACATCTCATGGTATAATAAGGGTCTCAGGATTGGAATGGGAAGGAGTTCGATATCACATGTCAAGCTATCTCAGGATTGGAATGGGAAGGAGTTTGATATCACATCTCGAGCTATAGGAAGGGTCTCAGGTTTGGGAAGGGAAGGATTCGGATTTCACATCTCGTTATAGGATGGTTCTCATGTTTGTTTTTAGAAGCATTGAGATATCAAATCTCATGCTATTGGAAGGGTCTCAGGATTGGAATGTGAAGGATTTGGATATCACATCATACTAAAGTTAGGGTCTCAGGTTTGGTATAAGCATTGAGATATCACATCTCTGCTATCGGAAGGGTCTCAGGATTGGATTGGGAAGGAGTTGGATATCCCTTCTCATTCTATAGGAAGGGTCTCAGGTTGGAATGGGAAGGAGTTGGATATCACATCTCATGCTATAGGAAGGGTCTCAAGATTGAAATGGAAAGGTTTTGGATATCACATCTCTTGCTATAGGAAGGGTCTCAGGTTTTTTATTAGAAACATTGAGATATCACATCTCATGCTATAGGAAGGGTTTCAGGATTGGAATGGGAAGGATTTGGATATCACATCTCATGCTAAAGGAAGGGTCTCAGGTTTGGAAGGGGAAGGATTTGGATATCATATCTCATGTTATAGGGCGGGTCCCAGGTTTGGTATTAGAAGCATTGAGATATCACATCTCATGGTATAGGAAGGGTCTCAGGATTGGAATGGGAAGGAGTTCGATATCACATCTCATCCAATAGGAAGGGTCTCAGGTTTGGAATGGGAAGGAATTGGATATCACATCATGTTATAGGAAGGATCTCAGGATTGGAATGGGAAGGATTTGGATATCCCTTCTCATGCTATAGGAAGTGTCTCAGGTTGGAATGGGAAGGAGTTGGATATCACATCTCATTATAGGAAGGGTCTCAGGTTTGGAATGGGAAGGAGTTGGATATCACATCTCATGTTATAGGAAGGATCTCAGGTTTGGTATTAGAAGCATTGAGATATCACATCTCATGCTATAGGAAGGGTCTCAGGATTGGAATGTGAAGGATTTGGATATCACATCATACTAAAGGTAGGGTTTCAGGTTTGGTATAAGCATTGAGATATCACATCTCTGCTATCGGAAGGGTCTCAGGATTGGATTGGGAAGAAGTTGGATATCCCTTCTCATGCTATAGGAAGGGTCTCAGGTTGGAATGGGAAGGAGTTGGATATCACATCTCATGCTATAGGAAGGGTCTCAAGATTGAAATGGGAAGGTTTTGGATATCACATCTCTTGCTATAGGAAGGGTCTCAGGTTTTTTATTAGAAACATTGAGATATCACATCTCATGCTATAGGAAGGGTTTCAGGATTGGAATGGGAAGGATTTGGATATCACATCTCATGCTAAAGGAAGGGTCTCAGGTTTGGAAGGGGAAGGATTTGGATATCATATCTCATGTTATAGGGCGGGTCCCAGGTTTGGTATTAGAAGCATTGAGATATCACATCTCATGGTATAGGAAGGGTCTCAGGATTGGAAGGGGAAGGAGTTGGATATCACATCTCATCCAATAGGAAGGGTCTCAGGTTTGGAATGGGAAGGAATTGGATATCACATCATGTTATAGGAAGGATCTCAGGATTGGAATGGGAAGGATTTGGATATCCCTTCTCATGCTATAGGAAGTGTCTCAGGTTGGAATGGGAAGGAGTTGGATATCACATCTCGTTATAGGAAGGGTCTCAGGATTGGAATGGGAAGGATTTGGATATCACATCTCTTGCTATAGGAAGGGTCTCAGGTTTTTTATTAGAAACATTGAGCTATCACATCTCATGCTATAGGAAGGGTTTCAGGATTGGAATGGGAAGGATTGGATATCACATCTCATGCTAAAGGAAGGGTCTCAGGTTTGGAAGGGGAAGGATTTGGATATCATATCTCATGTTATAGGGCGGGTCCCATGTTTGGTATTAGAAGCATTGAGATATCACATCTCATGCTATAGGAGGAGTCTCAGGATTGGAATGGGAAGGAGTTGGATATCACGTCTCATGTTATAGGAAGGGTCTCAGAATTGGAATGGCAAGGAGTTGGATATCACATCTCATGCTAAAGGAAGGGTCTCAGGTTTGATAGAAGCATTGAGATATCACATCTCATGCTATAGGAAGGAACTCAGGATTGCAATGGGAAGGAGTTGGATATCGCATCTCATGCCATAGGATGGGTCATCAGGTTTGGTATAAGCATTGAGCTATCACATCTCTGCTATCGGAAGGGTCTCAGGATAGGAATGAGAAGGACTTAGATATCACATCTCATACTATAGGGAGGGTCTCAATTTTGATATTAGAAGCATTGAGCTATCACATCTCATGCTATCGGAAGGGTCTCAGGATTGGAATGGGATGGAGTTGGATATCACATCTCAAGCTATCTCGGGATTGGAATGGGAAGGAGTTTGATATCACATCTCAAGCTATAGGAAGGGTCTCAGGTTTGGAAGGGGAAGGATTTGGATCTCACATCTCATGTTTTAGGACGGGTCTCAGGTTTGGTATTAGAAGCATTGAGATATCACATCTCATGGTATAGGAAGGGTCTCAGGATTGGAATGGGAAGGAGTTGGCTATCACATCTCAAGCTATCTCAGGGTTGGAATGGGAAGGAGTTTGATATCACATCTCAAGCTATAGGAAGGGTCTCAGGTTTGGAAAGGGAAGGATTTGGATTTCACATCTCATGTTATAGGATGGTTCTCATGTTTGGTTTTAGTAGCATTGAGATATCACATCTCATGCTATCGGAAGGGTCTCAGGTTTGGAAGGGAAGGATTTGGAGTTCACATGTTATAGGATGGTTCTCAGGTTTGGATTTAGAAGAATTAAGATATAACATCTCATGCTATAGGAAGGGTCTCAGGTTTGGAATGGGAAGGAGTTGATATCACATCTCATGCTAAAGGAAAGGTCTCAGGTTTGGAAGGGGAAGGATTTGGATCTCACATCTCATGTTTTAGGACGGGTCTCAGGTTTGGTATTAGAAGCATTGAAATATCACATCTCATGGTATAGGAAGGGTCTCAGGTTTGGAAAGGGAATGATTTGGATTTCACATCTCATGTTATAGGATGGTTCTCATGTTTGGTTTTAGAAGCATTGAGATATCACATCTCATGCTATCGGAAGGGTCTCAGGTTTGGAATGGGAAGTAGTTTGATATCACATCTCATGTTATAGGAAGGATCTCAGGTTTGGTATAAGCATTGAGATATCACATCTCTGCTATCGGAAGGGTCTCAGGATTGGAATGGGAAGGAGTTGGATATCCCATCTTGTTATAGGAAGGGTCTCAGGTTTGGTATTAGAAGCATTGAGATATCACATCTCATGCTATAGGACGGGTCCCAGGTTTGGTATTAGAAGCATTGAGATATCACATCTCATGCTATAGGAGGAGTCTCAGGATTGGAATGGGAAGGAGTTGGATATCACGTCTCATGTTATAGGAAGGGTCTCAGGATTGGAATGGCAAGGAGTTGGATATCACATCTCATGCTATAGGGAGGGTCTCAGGTTTGATATTAGAAGCATTGAGATATCACATCTCATGCTATCGGAAGGGTCTCAGGAGTGGAATGGGAAGGAGTTGGATATCACATATGCTAAAGGAAAGGTCTCAGGTTTGGAAGGGGAAGGATTTGGATCTCACATCTCATGTTTTAGGACGGGTCTCAGGTTTGGTATTAGAAGCCTTGAGATATCACAGCTCATGGTATAATAAGAGTCTCAGGATTGGAATGGGAAGGAGTTGATATCACATCTCAAGCTATCTCAGGATTGGAATGGGAAGGAGTTTGATATCACATCTCGAGCTATAGGAAGGGTCTCAGGTTTGGGAAGGGAAGGATTCGGATTTCACATCTCGTTATAGGATGGTTCTCATGTTTGTTTTTAGAAGCATTGAGATATCAAATCTCATGCTATTGGAAGGGTCTCAGGTTTGGAATGGGAAGGAGTTGGATATCACATCTCATGTTATAGGAAGGATCTCAGGTTTGGTATTAGAAGCATTGAGATATCACATCTCTGCTATCGGAAGGGTCTCAGGATTGGATTGGGAAGGAGTTGGATATCCCTTCTCATGCTATAGGAAGGGTCTCAAGATTGAAATGGGAAGGTTTTGGATATCACATCTCTTGCTATAGGAAGGGTCTCAGGTTTTTTATTAGAAACAATGAGATATCACATCTCATGCTATGGGAAGGGTTTCAGGATTGGAATGGGAAGGATTTGGATATCACATCTCATGTTATAGGACGGGTCCCAGGTTTGGTATTAGAAGCATTGAGATATCACATCTAATGCTATAGGAGGAGTCTCAGGATTGGAATGGGAAGGAGTTGGATATCACGTCTCATGTTATAGGAAGGGTCTCAGGATTGGAATGGCAAGGAGTTGGATATCCCATCTTGTTATAGGAAGGGTCTCAGGTTTGGTATTAGAAGCATTGAGATATCACATCTCATGCTATAGGAGGAGTCTCAGGTTTGATATTAGAAGCATTGATATATCACATCTCATGCTATCGGAAGGGTCTCAGGATTGGAATGGGAAGGAGTTGGATATCACATATGCTAAAGGAAAGGTCTCAGGTTTGGAAGGGGAAGGATTTGGATCTCACATCTCATGTTTTAGGACGGGTCTCAGGTTTGGTATTAGAAGCCTTGAGATATCACATCTCATGGTATAATAAGGGTCTCATGATTGGAATGGGAAGGAGTTGATATCACATCTCAAGCTATCTCAGGATTGGAATGGGAAGGAGTTTGATATCACATCTCGAGCTATAGGAAGGGTCTCAGGTTTGGGAAGGGAAGGATTCGGATTTCACATCTCGTTATAGGATGGTTCTCATGTTTGTTTTTAGAAGCATTGAGATATCAAATCTCATGCTATTGGAAGGGTCTCAGGTTTGGAATGGGAAGGAGTTGGATATCACATCTCATGCTATAGGAAGGATCTCAGGTTTGGTATTAGAAGCATTGAGATATCACATCTCATGCTATAGGAAGGGTCTCAGGATTGGAATGTGAAGGATTTGGATATCACATCATACTAAAGGTAGGGTCTCAGGTTTGGTATAAGCATTGAGATATCACATCTCTGCTATCGGAAGGGTCTCAGGATTGGATTGGGAAGGAGTTGGATATCCCTTCTCATGCTATAGGAAGGGTCTCAGGTTGGAATGGGAAGGAGTTGGATATCACATCTCATGCTATAGGAAGGGTCTCAAGATTGAAATGGGAAGGTTTTGGATATCACATCTCTTGCTATAGGAAGGGTCTCAGGTTTTTTATTAGAAACATTGAGATATCACATCTCATGCTATAGGAAGGGTTTCAGGATTGGAATGGGAAGGATTTGGATATCACATCTCATGCTAAAGGAAGGGTCTCAGGTTTGGAAGGGGAAGGATTTGGATATCATATCTCATGTTATAGGGCGGGTCCCAGGTTTGTTATTAGAAGCATTGAGATATCACATCTCATGGTATAGGAAGGGTCTCAGGATTGGAATGGGAAGGAGTTGGGTATCACATCTCATCCAATAGGAAGGGTCTCAGGTTTGGAATGGGAAGGAATTGGATATCACATCATGTTATAGGAAGGATCTCAGGATTGGAATGGGAAGGATTTGGATATCCCTTCTCATGCTATAGGAAGTGTCTCAGGTTGGAATGGGAAGGAGTTGGATATCACATCTCGTTATAGGAAGGGTCTCAGGATTGGAATGGGAAGGATTTGGATATCACATCTCTTGCTATAGGAAGGGTCTCAGGTTTTCTATTAGAAACATTGAGCTATCACATCTCATGCTATAGGAAGGGTTTCAGGATTGGAATGGGAAGGATTGGATATCACATCTCATGCTAAAGGAAGGGTCTCAGGTTTGGAAGGGGAAGGATTTGGATATCATATCTCATGTTATAGGGCGGGTCCCATGTTTGGTATTAGAAGCATTGAGATATCACATCTCATGCTATAGGAGGAGTCTCAGGATTGGAATGGGAAGGAGTTGGATATCACGTCTCATGTTATAGGAAGGGTCTCAGAATTGCAATGGCAAGGAGTTGGATATCACATCTCATGCTAAAGGAAGGGTCTCAGGTTTGATAGAAGCATTGAGATATCACATCTCATGCTATAGGAAGGAACTCAGGATTGCAATGGGAAGGAGTTGGATATCACATCTCATGCCATAGGATGGGTCATCAGGTTTGGTATAAGCATTGAGATATCACATCTCTGCTATCGGAAGGGTCTCAGGATAGGAATGGGAAGGACTTAGATATCACATCTCATACTATAGGGAGGGTCTCAGTTTTGATATTAGAAGCATTGAGCTATCACATCTCATGCTATCGGAAGGGTCTCAGGATTGGAATGGGATGGAGTTGGATATCACATCTCAAGCTATCTCGGGATTGGAATGGGAAGGAGTTTGATATCACATCTCAAGCTATAGGAAGGGTCTCAGGTTTGGAAGGGGAAGGATTTGGATCTCACATCTCATGTTTTAGGACGGGTCTCAGGTTTGGTATTAGAAGCATTGAGATATCACATCTCAAAATATAGGAAGGGTCTCAGGATTGGAATGGGAAGGAGTTGGCTATCACATCTCAAGCTATCTCAGGATTGGAATGGGAAGGAGTTTTGTATCACATCTCAAGCTATAGGAAGGGTCTCAGGTTTGGAAAGGGAAGGATTTGGATTTCACATCTCATGTTATAGGATGGTTCTCATGTTTGGTTTTAATAGCATTGAGATATCACATCTCATGCTATCGTAAGGGTCTCAGGTTTGGAAAGGGAAGGATTTGGAGTTCACATGTTATAGGATGGTTCTCAGGTTTGGATTTAGAAGAATTAAGATATAACATCTCATGCTATAGGAAGGGTCTCAGGTTTGGAATGGGAAGGAGTTGATATCACATCTCATGCTAAAGGAAAGGTCTCAGGTTTGGAAGGGGAAGGATTTGGATCTCACATCTCATGTTTTAGGACGGGTCTCAGGTTTGGTATTAGAAGTATTGAAATATCACATCTCATGGTATAGGAAGGGTCTCAGGATTGGAATGGGAAGGAGTTGGATAACACATTGAATGGGAAGGAGTTTGATATCACATCTCAAGCTATAGGAAGGGTCTCAGGTTTGGAAAGGGAATGATTTGGATTTCACATCTCATGTTATAGGATGGTTCTCATGTTTGGTTTTAGAAGCATTGAGATATCACATCTCATGCTATAGGAGGAGTCTCAGGATTGGAATGGGAAGGAGTTGGATATCACGTCTTATGTTATAGGAAGGGTCTCAGAATTGCAATGGCAAGGAGTTGGATATCACATCTCATGCTAAAGGAAGGGTCTCAGGTTTGATAGAAGCATTGAGATATCACATCTCATGCTATAGGAAGGAACTCAGGATTGCAATGGGAAGGAGTTGGATATCACATCTCATGCCATAGGATGGGTCATCAGGTTTGGTATAAGCATTGAGATATCACATCTCTGCTATCGGAAGGGTCTCAGGATAGGAATGGGAAGGACTTAGATATCACATCTCATACTATAGGGAGGGTCTCAGTTTTGATATTAGAAGCATTGAGCTATCACATCTCATGCTATCGGAAGGGTCTCAGGATTGGAATGGGATGGAGTTGGATATCACATCTCAAGCTATCTCGGGATTGGAATGGGAAGGAGTTTGATATCACATCTCAAGCTATAGGAAGGGTCTCAGGTTTGGAAGGGGAAGGATTTGGATCTCACATCTCATGTTTTAGGACGGGTCTCAGGTTTGGTATTAGAAGCATTGAGATATCACATCTCATGGTATAGGAAGGGTCTCAGGATTGGAATGGGAAGGAGTTGGCTATCACATCTCAAGCTATCTCAGGATTGGAATGGGAAGGAGTTTGATATCACATCTCAAGCTATAGGAAGGGTCTCAGGTTTGGAAAGGGAAGGATTTGGATTTCACATCTCATGTTATAGGATGGTTCTCATGTTTGGTTTTAATAGCATTGAGATATCACATCTCATGCTATCGGAAGGGTCTCAGGTTTGGAAAGGGAAGGATTTGGAGTTCACATGTTATAGGATGGTTCTCAGGTTTGGATTTAGAAGAATTAAGATATAACATCTCATGCTATAGGAAGGGTCTCAGGTTTGGAATGGGAAGGAGTTGATATCACATCTCATGCTAAAGGAAAGGTCTCAGGTTTGGAAGGGGAAGGATTTGGATCTCACATCTCATGTTTTAGGACGGGTCTCAGGTTTGGTATTAGAAGTATTGAAATATCACATCTCATGGTATAGGAAGGGTCTCAGGATTGGAATGGGAAGGAGTTGGATAACACATTGAATGGGAAGGAGTTTGATATCACATCTCAAGCTATAGGAAGGGTCTCAGGTTTGGAAAGGGAATGATTTGGATTTCACATCTCATGTTATAGGATGGTTCTCATGTTTGGTTTTTAGAAGCATTGAGATATCACATCTCATGCTATCGGAAGGGTCTCAGGTTTGGAATGGGAAGGAGTTTGATATCACATCTCATGTTATAGGAAGGATCTCAGGTTTGGTATTAGAAGCATTGAGATATCACATCTCATGCTATAGGAAGGGTCTCAGGATTGAAATCGGAAGGAGTTGTATATGACATCTCATGCCATAGGAAGGGTCTCAGGTTTGGTATAAGCATTGAGATATCACATCTCTGCTATCGGAAGGGTCTCAGGATTGGAATGGGAAGGAGTTGGATATCCCATCTTGTCATAGGAAGGGTCTCAGGTTTGGTATTAGAAGCATTGAGATATCACATCTCATGCTATAGGAAGGGTCTAAGGTTTGGAAAGGGGACGGATTTGGGTATCACATCTCATGTTATAGGACCGGTCTCAGGTTTGGTATTAGAAGCATTGAGATATCAAGTCTCATGGTATAGGACGGGTCTCAGAATTGGAATGGGAAGGAGTTGGATATCACATCTCAAGCTATAGAAAGGGTCTCAGGATTGGAATGGGAAGGAGTTTGATATCACATCTCATGCCATGGTATGGGTCTCAGGGTTGGAAGGGGAAGGAGTTGGATATCACATTTCATGTTAGAGGTAGGATCTCAGGTTTGGTATTAGAAGCATTGAGATATCACATCTCATGCCATCAGAAGGGTCTCAGGATTGGAATGGGAAGGAGTTGGATATCACATCTCATGCTAAAGGGAGGGTCTAAGGTTTGGAAGGGGAAGGATTTGGACATCACATCTCATGTTATAGGAAGGATCTCAGGTTTGGTATTAGAAGCATTGAGATATCACATCTCATGCTATCGGAAGGGTCTCAGGATTGGAATGGGAAGGACTTAGATATCACATTTCATGTTATAGGAAGGGTCTCAGGTTTGGTATTAGAAGCATTGAGATATCACATCTCATGCTATGGGAAGGGTCTCAGGTTTGGAATGGGAAGTAGTTTGATATCACATCTCATGTTATAGGATGGTTCTCATGTTTGGTTTTAGTAGCATTGAGATATCACATCTCATGCTATCGGAAGGGTCTCAGGTTTGGAAAGGGAAGGATTTGGAGTTCACATGTTATAGGATGGTTCTCAGGTTTGGATTTAGAAGAATTAAGATATAACATCTCATGCTATAGGAAGGGTCTCAGGTTTGGAATGGGAAGGAGTTGATATCACATCTCATGCTAAAGGAAAGGTCTCAGGTTTGGAAGGGGAAGGATTTGGATCTCACATCTCATGTTTTAGGACGGGTCTCAGGTTTGGTATTAGAAGCATTGAAATATCACATCTCATGGCATAGGAAGGGTCTCAGGTTTGGAAAGGGAATGATTTGGATTTCACATCTCATGTTATAGGATGGTTCTCAAGTTTGGTTTTAGAAGCATTGAGATATCACATCTCATGCTATCGGAAGGGTCTCAGGTTTGGAATGGGAAGTAGTTTGATATCACATCTCATGTTATAGGAAGGATCTCAGGTTTGGTATTAGAAGCATTGAGATATCACATCTCATGCTATAGGAAGGGTCTCAGGATTGGAATCGGAAGGAGTTGTATATGACATCTCATGCCATAGGAAGGGTCTCAGGTTTGGTATAAGCATTGAGATATCACATCTCTGCTATCGGAAGGGTCTCAGGATTGGAATGGGAAGGAGTTGGATATCCCATCTTGTTATAGGAAGGGTCTCAGGTTTGGTATTAGAAGCATTGAGATATCACATCTCATGCTATAGGACGGGTCCCAGGTTTGGTATTAGAAGCATTGAGATATCACATCTCATGCTATAGGAGGAGTCTCAGGATTGGAATGGGAAGGAGTTGGATATCACGTCTCATGTTATAGGAAGGGTCTCAGGATTGGAATGGCAAGGAGTTGGATATCACATCTCATGCTATAGGGAGGGTCTCAGGTTTGATATTAGAAGCATTGAGATATCACATCTCATGCTATCGGAAGGGTCTCAGGATTGGAATGGGAAGGAGTTGGATATCACATATGCTAAAGGAAAGGTCTCAGGTTTGGAAGGGGAAGGATTTGGATCTCACATCTCATGTTTTAGGACGGGTCTCAGGTTTGGTATTAGAAGCCTTGAGATATCACATCTCATGGTATAATAAGGGTCTCAGGATTGGAATGGGAAGGAGTTGCTATCACATCTCAAGCTATCTCAGGATTGGAATGGGAAGGAGTTTGATATCACATCTCGAGCTATAGGAAGGGTCTCAGGTTTGGGAATGGAAGGATTCTGATTTCACATCTCGTTATAGGATGGTTCTCATGTTTGTTTTTAGAAGCATTGAGATATCAAATCTCATGCTATTGGAAGGGTCTCAGGTTTGGAATGGGAAGGAGTTGGATATCACATCTCATGTTATAGGAAGGATCTCAGGTTTGGTATTAGAAGCATTGAGATATCACATCTCATGCTATAGGAAGGGTCTCAGGATTGGAATGTGAAGGATTTGGATATCACATCATACTAAAGGTAGGGTCTCAGGTTTGGTATAAGCATTGAGATATCACATCTCTGCTATCGGAAGGGTCTCAGGATTGGATTGGGAAGGAGTTGGATATCCCTTCTCATGCTCTAGGAAGGGTCTCAGGTTGGAATGGGAAGGAGTTGGATATCACATCTCATGCTATAGGAAGGGTCTCAAGATTGAAATGGGAAGGTTTTGGATATCACATCTCTTACTATAGGAAGGGTCTCAGGTTTTTTATTAGAAACATTGAGATATCACATCTCATGCTATAGGAAGGGTTTCAGGATTGGAATGGGAAGGATTTGGATATCACATCTCATGCTAAAGGAAGGGTCTCAGGTTTGGAAGGGGAAGGATTTGGATATCATATCTCATGTTATAGGGCGGGTCCCAGGTTTGTTATTAGAAGCATTGAGATATCACATCTCATGGTATAGGAAGGGTCTCAGGATTGGAATGGGAAGGAGTTGGATATCACATCTCATCCAATAGGAAGGGTCTCAGGTTTGGAATGGGAAGGAATTGGATATCACATCATGTTATAGGAAGGATCTCAGGATTGGAAAGGGAAGGATTTGGATATCCCTTCTCATGCTATAGGAAGTGTCTCAGGTTGGAATGGGAAGGAGTTGGATATCACATCTCGTTATAGGAAGGGTCTCAGGATTGGAATGGGAAGGATTTGGATATCACATCTCTTGCAATAGGAAGGGTCTCAGATTTTTTATTAGAAACATTGAGCTATCACATCTCATGCTATAGGAAGGGTTTCAGGATTGGAATGGGAAGGATTGGGTATCACATCTCATGCTAAAGGAAGGGTCTCAGGTTTGGAAGGGGAAGGATTTGGATATCATATCTCATGTTATAGGGCGGGTCCCATGTTTGGTATTAGAAGCATTGAGATATCACATCTCATGCTATAGGAGGAGTCTCAGGATTGGAATGGGAAGGAGTTGGATATCACGTCTCATGTTATAGGAAGGGTCTCAGAATTGGAATGGCAAGGAGTTGGATATCACATCTCATGCTAAAGGAAGGGTCTCAGGTTTGATAGAAGCATTGAGATATCACAAGGAAGGAACTCAGGATTGCAATGGGAAGGAGTTGGATATCACATCTCATGCCATAGGATGGGTCATCAGGTTTGGTATAAGCATTGAGATATCACATCTCTGCTATCGGAAGGGTCTCAGGATAGGAATGGGAAGGACTTAGATATCATATCTCATACTATAGGGAGGGTCTCAGTTTTGATATTAGAAGCATTGAGCTATCACATCTCATGCTATCGGAAGGGTCTCAGGATTGGAATGGGATGGAGTTGGATATCACATCTCAAGCTATCTCGGGATTGGAATGGGAAGGAGTTTGATATCACATCTCAAGCTATAGGAAGGGTCTCAGGTTTGGAAGGGGAAGGATTTGGATCTCACATCTCATGTTTTAGGACGGGTCTCAGGTTTGGTATTAGAAGCATTGAGATATCACATCTCATGGTATAGGAAGGGTCTCAGGATTGGAATGGGAAGGAGTTGGCTATCACATCTCAAGCTATCTCAGGATTGGAATGGGAAGGAGTTTGATATCACATCTCAAGCTATAGGAAGGGTCTCAGGTTTGGAAAGGGAAGGATTTGGATTTCACATCTCATGTTATAGGATGGTTCTCATGTTTGGTTTTAGTAGCATTGAGATATCACATCTCATGCTATCGGAAGGGTCTCAGGTTTGGAAAGGGAAGGATTTGGAGTTCACATGTTATAGGATGGTTCTCAGGTTTGGATTTAGAAGAATTAAGATATAACATCTCATGCTATAGGAAGGGTCTCAGGTTTGGAATGGGAAGGAGTTGATATCACATCTCATGCTAAAGGAAAGGTCTCAGGTTTGGAAGGGGAAGGATTTGGATCTCACATCTCATATTTTAGGACGGGTCTCAGGTTTGGTATTAGAAGCATTGAAATATCACATCTCATGGTATAGGAAGGGTCTCAGGATTGGAATGGGAAGGAGTTGGATAACACATTGAATGGGAAGGAGTTTGATATCACATCTCAAGCTATAGGAAGGGTCTCAGGTTTGGAAAGGGAATGATTTGGATTTCACATCTCATGTTATAGGATGGTTCTCATGTTTGGTTTTAAAAGCATTGAGATATCACATCTCATGCTATCGGAAGGGTCTCAGGTTTGGAATGGGAAGGAGTTTGATATCACATCTCATGTTATAGGAAGGATCTCAGGTTTGGTATTAGAAGCATTGAGATATCACATCTCATGCTATAGGAAGGGTCTCAGGATTGGAATCGGAAGGAGTTGTATATGACATCTCATGCCATAGGAAGGGTCTCAGGTTTGGTATAAGCATTGAGATATAACATCTCTGCTATCGGAAGAGTCTCAGGATTGGAATGGGAAGGAGTTGGATATCCCATCTTGTTATAGGAAGGGTCTCAGGTTTGGTATTAGAAGCATTGAGATATCACATCTCATGCTATAGGAAGGGTCTAAGGTTTGGAAAGGGGATGGATTTGGGTATCACATCTCATGTTATAGGACCGGTCTCAGGTTTGGTATTAGAAGCATTGAGATATCAAGTCTCATGGTATAGGACGGGTCTCAGAATTGGAATGGGAAGGAGTTGGATATCACATCTCAAGCTATAGAAAGGGTCTCAGGATTGGAATGGGAAGGAGTTTGATATCACATCTCATGCCATGGTATGGGTCTCAGGTTTTGTAGAAGCATTGGGATATCAAATCACATGCTATAGGCAGGGTCTAAGGTTGGAATGGGAAGGAGTTGGATATCACATCTCATGTTATAGGAAGGGTCTCAGGATTGGAATGGGAAGGACTTGGATATCACATCTCATTCTATAGGAAGGCTCTCAGGGTTGGAAGGGGAAGGAGTTGGATATCACATTTCATGTTAGAGGTAGGATCTCAGGTTTGGTATTAGAAGCATTGAGATATCACATCTCATGCCATCACAAGGGTCTCAGGATTGGAATGGGAAGGAGTTGGATATCACATCTCATGCTAAAGGGAGGGTCTAAGGTTTGGAAGGGGAAGGATTTGGACATCACATCTCATGTTATAGGAAGGATCTCAGGTTTGGTATTAGAAGCATTGAGATATCACATCTCATGCTATCGGAAGGGTCTCAGGATTGGAATGGGAAGGACTTGGATATCACATCTCATGTTATAGGAAGGGTCTCAGGTTTGGTATTAGAAGCATTGAGATATCACATTTCATGCTATAGGAAGGGTCTCAGGAATGGAATGGGAAGGACTTGGATATCACATCTCATGATACAGGAAGGGTCTAAGGTTTGGAAGGGGAAGGATTTGGATATCACATCTCATGTTATTGGACCGGTCTCAGGTTTGGTATTAGAAGCATTGAGATATCAAGTCTCATGGTATAGGAAGGGAGTTTGATATCACATCTCATGCCATTTTATGGGTCTCAGGTTTTGTAGAAGCATTGGGATATCACATCTCATGCTATCGGAAGGGTATCAGGATTGGATTTGGAAGGAGTTGGATATCCCATCTCATGCTATAGGAAGGGTCTCAGGATTGGAATGGGAAGGACTTGGATATCACATCTCATGTTGTAGGAAGGCTCTCAGGTTTGGAAAGGGAAGGAGTTGGATATCACATTTCATGTTAGAGGTAGGATCTCAGGTTTGGTATTAGAGGCATTGAGATATCACATCTCATGCTATCAGAAGGGTATCAGGATTGGAATGGGAAGGAGTTGGATATCACATCGCATGCTAAAGGGAGGGTCTCAGGTTTGAAAGGGGAAGGATTTGGATATCACATCTTATGTTATAGGAAGGATCTCAGGTTTGGTATTAGAAGCATTGAGATATCACATCTCATGCTATCGGAAGGATCTCAGGTTTGGTATTAGAAGCATTGAGATATCACATCTCATGCTATAGGAAGGGTCTCAGGATTGGAATGGGAAGGAGTTGGATATCACATCTCATGTTATAGGAAGGATCTCAGGTTTGGTATTAGAAGCATATAGATATCACATCTCATGCTATAGGAAGGGTCTCATGATTGGAATGGGAAGGAGTTGGATATCACATCTCATGCTAAAGGAAGGGTCTCAGTTTTGTTAGAAGCATTGCGATATCACATCTCATGCTATAGGAAGGGTCTCAGGATTGGAATCGGAAGGAGTTGGATATCACATCTCATGCTATAGGAAGGGTCTCAGGTTTGGTATAAGCATTGAAATACCACATCTCTGCTATCGGAAGGGTCTCAGGATTGGAATGGGAAGGACTTAGATATCACATCTCATGCTATAGGGAGGGTCTCAGTTTTGATATCAGAAGCATTGAGATTTCACATCTCATGCTATCGGAAGAGTCTCAGGATTGGAATGGGAGGAGCTGGATATCACATCTCATGCTAAAGGAAGGGTCTCAGGTTTGGAAGGGGAAGGATTTGGATATCACATCTCATGTTATAGGAGGGGTCTCAGGTTTGGTATTAGAAGCATTGTGATATCACATCTCATGCTATAGGAAGTGTCTCAGGATTGGAATGGGAAGGAGTTGGATATCACATCTCATGCTATAGGAAGGGTTTCAGGTTTGGTAGAAGCATTGAGATATCACATCTCATGCTATAGGAAGAGTCTCAGGTTTGGGAAGGGAAGGATTTGGATTTCACATCTCATGTTATAGGATGGTTCTCATGTTTGGTTTTTGAAGCATTGAGATATCACATCTCATGCTATTGGAAGGGTCTCAGGTTTGGAATGGGAAGGAGTTGGATATCACATCTCATGTTATAGGAAGGATCTCAGGTTTGGTATTAGAAGCATTGAGATATCACATCTCATGCTATAGGAAGGGTCTCCGGATTGGAATGTGAAGGATTTGGATATCACATCTCATGTTATAGGAAGGGTCTCAGGATTGGAATGGCAAGGAGTTGGATATCACATCTCATGCTAAAGGAAGGGTCTCAGTTTTGATAGAAGCATTGAGATATCACATCTAATGCTATAGGAAGGAACTCAGGATTGGAATGGGAAGGAGTTGGATATCACGTCTCATGTTATAGGAAGGGTCTCAGGATTGGAATGGCAAGGAGTTGGATATCACATCTCATGCTAAAGGAAGGGTCTCAGGTTTGATAGAAGCATTGAGATATCACATCTCATGCTATAGGAAGGAACTCAGGATTGGAATGGGAATTAGTTGGATATCACATCTCATGCCATAGGAAGGGTTATCAGGTTTGGTAGAAGCATTGAGATATCACATCTCATGCTGTCGGAAGGGTCTCAGGATTGAAATGGGATGGAGTTGGATATCACATCTCAAGCTATCTCAGGATTGGAATGGGAAGGAGTTTGATATCACATCTCAAGCTATAGGAAGGGTCTCAGGTTTGGAAGGGGAAGGATTTGGATCTCACATCTCATGTTTTAGGACGGGTCTCAGGTTTGGTATTAGAAGCATTGAGATATCACATCTCATGGTATAGGAAGGGTCTCAGGATTGGAATGGGAAGGAGTTGGCTATCACATCTCAAGCTATCTCAGGATTGGAATGGGAAGGAGTTTGATATCACATCTCAAGCTATAGGAAGTGTCTCAGGTTTGGAAAGGGAAGGATTTGGATTTCACATCTCATGTTATAGGATGGTTCTCATGTTTGGTTTTAGTAGCATTGAGATATCACATCTCATGCTATCGGAAGGGTGTCAGGTTTGGAAAGGGAAGGATTTGGATTTCACATGTTATAGGATGGTTCTCAGGTTTGGTTTTAGAAGCATTAAGATATAACATCTCATGCTATAGGAAGGGTCTCAGGTTTGGAAGGGGAAGGATTTGGATCTCACATTGAATGGGAAGGAGTTTGATATCACATCTCATGCTATAGGAAGGGTTTCAGGTTTGGTAGAAGCATTGAGATATCACATCTCATGCTATAGGAAGAGTCTCAGGTTTGGGAAGGGAAGGTTTTGGATTTCACATCTCATGTTATAGGATGGTTCTCATGTTTGGTTTTTGAAGCATTGAGATATCACATCTCATGCTATCGGAAGGGTCTCAGGTTTGGAATTGGAAGGAGTTGGATATCACATCTCATGTTATAGGAAGGATCTTAGGTTTGGTATTAGAAGCATTGAGATATCACATCTCATGCTATAGGAAGCGTCTCAGGATTGGAATGGGAAGGACTTGGATGTCACATCTCATGCTATAGGGAGGGTCTCAAGTTTGATATCAGAAGCTTTGAGATAACAAATCTCATGATATCGGAAGGGTCTCAGGATTGGAATGTGAAGGAGTTGGATATCACATCTCATGATAAAGGAAGGGTCTAAGGTTTGGAAGGGGAAGGATTTGGATATCACATCTCATGTTATAGAACGGGTCTCAGGTTTGGTATTAGAAGCATTGCGATATCAAGTCTCATGGTATAGGAGGGTCTCAGAATTGGAATGGGAAGGAGTTGGATATCACATCTCAAGCTATAGGAAGGGTCTCAGGTTTGGTAGAAGCATTGGGATATCACATCTCATGCTATCAGAAGGGTCTCAGGTTGGAATGGGAAGGATTTGGATATCACATCTCATGTTATAGGAAGGATCTCAGGTTTGGTATTAGAAGCATTGAGATATCACATCTCATGCTATAGGAAAGGTCTCAGGATTGGAATGGGAAGGAGTTTGATATAACATCTCAAGCTATAGGAAGGGTCTCAAGTTTGGAAAGGGAAGGATTTGGATTTCACATCTTATGTTATAGGATGGTTCTCATGTTTGGTTTTAGTAGCATTCAGATATCACATCTCATGCTATCGGAAGGGTCTCAGGTTTGGAAAGGGAAGGATTTGGAGTTCACATGTTATAGGATGGTTCTCAGGTTTGGATTTAGAAGAATTAAGATATAACATCTCATGCTATAGGAAGGGTCTCAGGTTTGGAATGGGAAGGAGTTGATATCACATCTCATGCTAAAGGAAAGGTCTCAGGTTTGGAAGGGGAAGGATTTGGATCTCACATCTCATGTTTTAGGACGGGTCTCAGGTTTGGTATTAGAAGCATTGAAATATCACATCTCATGGTATAGGAAGGGTCTCAGGATTGGAATGGGAAGGAGTTGGATAACACATTGAATGGGAAGGAGTTTGATATCACATCTCAAGCTATAGGAAGGGTCTCAGGTTTGGAAAGGGAATGATTTGGAGTTCACATGTTATAGGATGGTTCTCAGGTTTGGATTTAGAAGAATTAAGATATAACATCTCATGCTATAGGAAGGGTCTCAGGTTTGGAATGGGAAGGAGTTGATATCACATCTCATGCTAAAGGAAAGGTCTCAGGTTTGGAAGGGGAAGGATTTGGATTTCACATCTCATGTTATAGGATGGTTCTCATGTTTGGTTTTAGAAGCATTGAGATATCACATCTCATGCTATCGGAAGGGTCTCAGGTTTGGAATGGGAAGGAGTTTGATATCACATCTCATGTTATAGGAAGGATCTCAGGTTTGGTTTTAGAAGCATTGAGATATCACATCTCATGCTATCGGAAGGGTCTCAGGATTGGAATCGGAAGGAGTTGTATATGACATCTCATGCCATAGGAAGGGTCTCAGGTTTGGTATAAGCATTGAGATATCACATCTCTGCTATCGGAAGGGTCTCAGGATTGGAATGGGAAGGAGTTGGATATCCCATCTTGTTATAGGAAGGTTCTCAGGTTTGGTATTAGAAGCATTGAGATATCACATCTCATGCTATAGGAAGGGTCTAAGGTTTGGAAAGGGGAAGGATTTGGGTATCACATCTCATGTTATAGGACCGGTCTCAGGTTTGGTATTAGAAGCATTGAGATATCAAGTCTCATGGTATAGGACGGGTCTCAGAATTGGAATGGGAAGGAGTTGGATATCACATCTCAAGCTATAGAAAGGGTCTCAGGATTGGAATGGGAAGGAGTTTGATATCACATCTCATGCCATGGTATGGGTCTCAGGTTTTGTAGAAGCATTGGGATATCAAATCACATGCTATAGGCAGGGTCTAAGGTTGGAATGGGAAGGAGTTGGATATCACATCTCATGTTATAGGAAGGGTCTCAGGTTTGGAATGGGAAGGACTTGGATATCACATCTCATTCTATAGGAAGGCTCTCAGGGTTGGAAGGGGAAGGAGTTGGATATCACATTTCATGTTTGAGGTAGGATCTCAGGTTTGGTATTAGAGGCATTGAGATATCACATCTCATGCTATAGGAAGGTTCTCAGGATTGGAATGGGAAGGAGTTGGATATCACATCTCATTCTAAAGGGAGGGTCTAAGGTTTGGAAGGGGAAGGATTTGGACATCACATCTCATGTTATAGGAAGGATCTCAGGTTTGGTATTAGAAGCATTGAGATATCACATCTCATGCTATCGGAAGGGTCTCAGGATTGGAATGGGAAGGACTTGGATATCACAACTCATGTTATAGGAAGGGTCTCAGGTTTGGTATTAGAAGCATTGAGATATCACATCTCATGCTATAGGAAGGGTCTCAGGAATGGAATGGGAAGGACTTGGATATCACATCTCATGATACAGGAAGGGTCTAAGGTTTGGAAGGGGAAGGATTTGGATATCACATCTCATGTTATTGGACCGGTCTCAGGTTTGGTATTAGAAGCATTGAGATATCAAGTCTCATGGTATAGGACGGAAGTTTGATATCACATCTCATGCCATGGTATGGGTCTCAGGTTTTGTAGAAGCATTGGGATATAACATCTCATGCTATCGGAAGGGTATCAGGATTGGATTTGGAAGGAGTTGGATATCCCATCTCATGCTATAGGAAGGGTCTCAGGATTGGAATGGGAAGGACTTGGATATCACATCTCATGTTGTAGGAAGGCTCTCAGGTTTGGAAAGGGAAGGAGTTGGATATCACATTTCATGTTAGAGGTAGGATCTCAGGTTTGGTATTAGAGGCATTGAGATATCACATCTCATGCTATCAGAAGGGTATCAGGATTGGAATGGGAAGGAGTTGGATATCACATCGCATGCTATAGGAAGAGTCTCAGGTTTGGGAAGGGAAGGATTTGCATATCACATCTCATGTTATAGGATGGTTCTCATGTTTGGTTTTTGAAGCATTGAGATATCACATCTCATGCTATCGGAAGGGTCTCAGGTTTGGAATTGGAAGGAGTTGGATATCACATCTCATGTTATAGGAAGGATCTCAGGTTTGGTATTAGAAGCATTGAGATATCACATCTCATGCTATAGGAAGCGTCTCAGGATTGGAATGGGAAGGACTTGGATGTCACATCTCATGCTATAGGGAGGGTCTCAAGTTTGATATCAGAAGCTTTGAGATAACAAATCTCCTGATATATGAAGGGTCTCAGGATTGGAATGTGAAGGAGTTGGATATCACATCTCATGATAAAGGAAGGGTCTAAGGTTTGGAAGGGGAAGGATTTGGATATCACATCTCATATTATAGGACGGGTCTCAGGTTTGGTATTAGAAGCATTGCGATATCAAGTCTCATGGTATAGGAGGGTCTCAGAATTGGAATGGGAAGGAGTTGGATATCACATCGCAAGCTATAGGAAGGGTCTCAGGTTTGGTAGAAGCATTGGGATATCACATCTCATTCTATCGGAAGGGTCTCAGGTTGTAATGGGAAGGATTTGGATATCACATCTCATGTTATAGGAAGGATCTCAGGTTTGGTATTAGAAGCATTGAGATATCACATCTCATGCTATAGGAAAGGTCTCAGGATTGGAATGGGAAGGAGTTTGATATAACATCTCAAGCTATAGGAAGGGTCTCAGGTTTGGAAAGGGAAGGATTTGGATTTCACATCTTATGTTATAGGATGGTTCTCATGTTTGGTTTTAGTAGCATTGAGATATCACATCTCATGCTATCGGAAGGGTCTCAGGTTTGGAAAGGGAAGGATTTGGAGTTCACATGTTATAGGATGGTTCTCAGGTTTGGATTTAGAAGAATTAAGATATAACATCTCATGCTATAGGAAGGGTCTCAGGTTTGGAATGGGAAGGAGTTGATATCACATCTCATGCTAAAGGAAAGGTCTCAGGTTTGGAAGGGGAAGGATTTGGATCTCACATCTCATGTTTTAGGACGGGTCTCAGGTTTGGTATTAGAAGCATTGAAATATCACATCTCATGGTATAGGAAGGGTCTCAGGATTGGAATGGGAAGGAGTTGGATATCACATCTCAAGCTATCACAGGATTGGAATGGGAAGGAGTTTGATAGCACATCTCAAGCTATAGGAAGGGTCTCAGGTTTGGAAAGGGAAGGATTTGGATTTCACATCTCATGTTATAGGATGGTTCTCATGTTTGGTTTTAGAAGCATTGAGATATCACACCACATGCTATCTGAAGGGTCTCAGGTTTGGAAAGGGAAGGATTTGGATTTCACATATGTTATTGGATGGTTCTCAGGTTTGGTTTTAGAAGCATTAAGATATCACATCTCATGCTATAGGAAGGGTCTCAGGTTTGGAATGGGAAGGAGTTGGATACACATCTCATGTTATAGGAAGGATCTCAGGTTTGGTATTAGAAGCATTGTGATATCACATATCATGCTATAGGAAGGGTCTCAGGATTGGAATGGGACGGAGTTGGATATCACATCTCATGCTAAAGGAAAAATCTCAGGGTTGGAAGGGGAAGGATTTGGATCTCACATCTCATGTTTTAGGACGGGTGTCAGGTTTGGTATTAGAAGCATTGAGATATCACATCTCATGGTATAGGAAGGGTCTCAGGATTGGAATGGGAAGGAGTTGGATATCACATCTCAAGCTATCTCAGGATTGGAATGGGAAGGAGTTTGATACCACATCTCATGCTATTTGAAGGGTCTCAGGTTTGGAATGGGAAGGAGTTGGATATCACATCTCATGTTATAGGAAGGATCTCAGGTTTGGTATTAGAAGCATTGAGATATCACATCTCATGCTACAGGAAGGGTCTCAGGATTGGAATCGGAAGGAGTTGGATACCACTTCTCATGCTATAGGAAGGGTCTCAGGTTTGGTATAAGCATTGAGATATCCCATCTCATGCTATAGGAAGGGTCTCAGCATTGGAATCGGAAGGAGTTGTATTTGACATCTCATGCCATAGGAAGGGTCTCAGGTTTGGTATAAGCATTGAGATATCACATCTCTGCTATCGGAAGGGTCTCAGGATTGGAATGGGAAGGAGTTGGATATCACATCTCATGCTAAAGGGAGGGTCTCAGGTTTGGAAGGGGAAGGATTTGGATATCACATCTCATGTTATAGGAAGGATCTCAGGTTTGGTATTAGAAGCATTGAGATATCACATCTCATGTTATCGGGAGGATCTCAGGTTTGGTATTATAGGCATTGAGATATCACATCTCATGCTATCAGAAGGGTCTCAGGATTGGAATGGGAAGGAGTCGGATATCACATCTCATGCTAAAGGGAGGGTCTCAGGTTTGGTATTAGAAGCATTGAGATATCACATCTCATGTTATAGGAAGAATCTCAGGTTTGGTATTAGAGGCATTGAGATATCACATCTCATGCTATCAGAAGGGTCTCAGGATTGGAATGGGAAGGAGTCGGATATCACATCTCATGCTAAAGGGAGGGTCTCAGGTTTGGTATTAGAAGCATTGAGATATCACATCTCATGTTATAGGAAGAATCTCAGGTTTGGTATTAGAGGCATTGAGATATCACATCTCATGCTATAGGAAGGGTCTCAGGATTGGATTGGGAAGGAGTTGGATATCACATCTCATGCTTAAGGAAGGGTCTCAGTTTTGGTAGAAGCATTGAGATATCACATCTCATGGTATAGGAAGGGTCTCAGGATTGGAATGGGAAGGAGTTGGATATCACATCTCATCCAATAGGAAGGATCTCAGGATTGGAATGGGAAAGATTTGGATGTCACATCTCTTGCTATAGGAAGGGTCTCAGGTTGTTTATTAGAAACATTGAGATATCACATCTCATGCTATAGGAAGGGTTTCAGGATTGGAATGGGAAGGAGTTGGATATCCCTTCTCATGCTATAGGAAGGGTCTCAGGTTGGAATGGGAAGGAGTTGGATATCACATCTCATGTTATAGGAAGGGTCTCATGATTGGAATGGGAAGGATTTGGATATCACATCTCTTGCTATAGGAAAGGTCTCAGGTTTTTTATTAGAAACATTGAGATATCACATCTCATGCTATAAGAAGGGTTTCAGGATTGGAATGGGAAGGATTTGGATATCACATCTCATGCTAAAGGAAGGGTGTCAGGTTTGAAAGGGGAAGGATTTGGATATCATATCTCATGCTAAAGGAAGGGACTCAAGTTTGATAGAAGCATTGAGATAGCACATCTCATGCTATAGGAAGGGTCTCAGGATTGGAATGGGAAGGAGTTGGATATCACATCTCATGCCATAGGAAGGGTCTCAGGTTTGGTATTAGAAGCT
Organism: Ambystoma mexicanum; assembly: GCF_040938575.1. Taxonomy (NCBI): domain Eukaryota; kingdom Metazoa; phylum Chordata; class Amphibia; order Caudata; family Ambystomatidae; genus Ambystoma; species Ambystoma mexicanum. The sequence continues at coordinate 1,161,460,089 of NC_090934.1, forward strand.
TTGAGATATCACATCTCATGCTATAGGAAGGGTCTCATGATTGGAATGGGAAGGAGTTGGATATCACATCTCATGCTAAAGGAAGGGACTCAAGTTTGATAGAAGCATTGTGATATCACATCTCATGCTATAGGAAGGGTCTCAGGATTGGAATGGGAAGGAGTTGGATATCACATCTCATGCCATAGGAAGGGTCTCAGGTTTGGTATAAGCATTGAGATATCACATCTCTGCTATCGGAAGGGTCTCAGGATAGGAATGGGAAGGACTTAGATATCACATCTCATGCTATAGGGAGGGTCTCAGTTTTCATATTAGAAGCATTGAGATATCACATTTCATGCTATCGGGAGGGTCTCAGGATTGGAATGGGAAGGAGTTGGATATCACATCTCAAGCTATCTCAGGATTGGAATGGGAAGGAGTTTGATATCACATCTCAAGCTATAGGAAGGGTCTCAGGTTTGGAAGGGGAAGGATTTGGATCTCACATCTCATGTTTTAGGACGGGTCTCAGGTTTGGTATTAGAAGCATTGAGATATCACATCTCATGGTATAGGAAGGGTCTCAGGATTGGAATGGGAAGGAGTTGGATATCACATCTCAAGCTATCACAGGATTGGAATGGGAAGGAGTTTGATAGCACATCTCAAGCTATAGGGAGGATCTCAGGTTTGGAAAGGGAAGGATTTGGATTTCACATCTCATGTTATAGGATGGTTCTCATGTTTGGTTTTAGAAGCATTGAGATATCACACCACATGCTATCTGAAGGGTCTCAGGTTTGGAAAGGGAAGGATTTGGATTTCACATATGTTATTGGATGGTTCTCAGGTTTGGTTTTAGAAGCATTAAGATATCACATCTCATGCTATAGGAAGGGTCTCAGGTTTGGAATGGGAAGGAGTTGGATACACATCTCATGTTATAGGAAGGATCTCAGGTTTGGTATTAGAAGCATTGTGATATCACATATCATGCTATAGGAAGGGTCTCAGGATTGGAATGGGACGGAGTTGGATATCACATCTCAAGCTATCTCAGGATTGGAATGGGAAGGAGTTTGATATCACATCTCATGCTATTGGAAGGGTCTCAGGTTTGGAATGGGAAGGAGTTGGATACACATCTCATGTTATAGGAAGGATCTCAGGTTTGGTATTAGAAGCATTGTGATATCACATATCATGCTATAGGAAGGGTCTCAGGATTGGAATGGGACGGAGTTGGATATCACATGTCATGCTAAAGGAAAGATCTCAGGGTTGGAAGGGGAAGGATTTGGATCTCACATCTCATGTTTTAGGACGGGTGTCAGGTTTGGTATTAGAAGCATTGAGATATCACATCTCATGGTATAGGAAGGGTCTCAGGATTGAAATGGGAAGGAGTTGGATATCACATCTCAAGCTATCTCAGGATTGGAATGGGAAGGAGTTTGATATCACATCTCATGCTATTGGAAGGGTCTCAGGTTTGGAATGGGAAGGAGTTGGATATCACATCTCATGTTATAGGAAGGATCTCAGGTTTGGTATTAGAAGCATTGAGATATCACATCTCATGCTACAGGAAGGGTCCCAGGATTGGAATCGGAAGGAGTTGGATACCACTTCTCATGCTATAGGAAGGGTCTCAGGTTTGGTATAAGCATTGAGATATCCCATCTCATGCTATAGGAAGGGTCTCAGCATTGGAATCGGAAGGAGTTGTATTTGACATCTCATGCCATAGGAAGGGTCTCAGGTTTGGTATAAGCATTGAGATATCACATCTCTGCTATCGGAAGGGTCTCAGGATTGGAATGGGAAGGAGTTGGATATCACATCTCATGCTAAAGGGAGGGTCTCAGGTTTGGAAGGGGAAGGATTTGGATATCACATCTCATGTTATAGGAAGGATCTCAGGTTTGGTATTAGAAGCATTGAGATATCACATCTCATGCTATCGGAAGGATCTCAGGTTTGGTATTATAGGCATTGAGATATCACATCTCATGCTATCAGAAGCGTCTCAGGATTGGAATGGGAAGGAGTCGGATATCACATCTCATGCTAAAGGGAGGTTCTCAGGTTTGGTATTAGAAGCATTGAGATATCACATCTCATGTTATAGGAAGAATCTCAGGTTTGGTATTAGAGGCATTGAGATATCACATCTCATGCTATCAGAAGGGTCTCAGGATTGGAATGGGAAAGAGTCGGATATCACATCTCATGCTAAAGGGAGGGTCTCAGGTTTGGTATTAGAAGCATTGAGATATCACATCTCATGTTATAGGAAGAATCTCAGGTTTGGTATTAGAGGCATTGAGATATCACATCTCATGCTATAGGAAGGGTCTCAGGATTGGAATGGGAAGGAGTTGGATATCACATCTCATGCTAAAGGAAGGGTCTCAGTTTTGGTAGAAGCATTGAGATATCGCATCTCATGGTATAGGAAGGGTCTCAGGATTGGAATGGGAAGGAGTTGGATATCAGATCTCATCCAATAGGAAGGATCTCAGGATTGGAATGGGAAATATTTGGATGTCACATCTCTTGCTATAGGAAGGGCCTCAGGTTGTTTATTAGAAATATTGAGATATCACATTTCATGCTATAGGAAGGGTTTCAGGATTGGAATGGGAAGGAGTTGGATATCCCTTCTCATGCTATAGGAAGGGTCTCAGGTTGGAATGGGAAGGAGTTGGATATCACATCTCATGTTATAGGAAGGGTCTCAGGATTGGAATGGGAAGGATTTGGATATCATATCTCTTGCTATAGGAAGGGTCTCAGGTTTTTTATTAGAAACATTGAGATATCACATCTCATGCTATAGGAAGGGTTTCAGGATTGGAATAGGAAGGATTTGGATATCACATCTCATGCTAAAGGAAGGGTGTCAGGTTTGGAAGGGGAAGGATTTGGATATCATATCTCATGCTAAAGGAAGGGACTCAAGTTTGATAGAAGCATTGAGATATCACATCTCATGCTATAGGAAGGGTCTCAGGATTGGAAGGGGAATTATTTGGATGTCACATCTCATGTTTTAGGACGGGTCTCAGGTTTGGTATTAGAAGCATTGAGATATCACATCTCATGGTATAGGAAGGGTCTCAGGATTGGAATGGGAAGGAGTTGGATATCACATCTCAAGCTATCACAGGATTGGAATGGCATGGAGTTTGATAGCACATCTCAAGCTATAGGAAGGGTCTCAGGTTTGGAAAGGGAAGGATTTGGATTTCACATCTCATGTTATAGGATGGTTCTCATGTTTGGTTTTAGAAGCATTGCGATATCACACCACATGCTATCTGAAGGGTCTCAGGTTTGGAAAGGGAAGGATTTGGATTTCACATATGTTATTGGATGGTTCTCAGGTTTGGTTTTAGAAGCATTAAGATATCACATCTCATGCTATAGGAAGGGTCTCAGGTTTGGAATGGGAAGGAGTTGGATACACATCTCATGTTATAGGAAGGATCTCAGGTTTGGTATTAGAAGCATTGTGATATCACATATCATGCTATTGGAAGGGTCTCAGGATTGGAATGGGACGGAGTTGGATATCACATCTCATGCTAAAGGAAAGATCTCTAGGTTTGGAAGGGGAAGTATTTGGATCTCACATCTCATGTTTTAGGACGGGTGTCAGGTTTGGTATTAGAAGCATTGAGATATCACATCTCATGGTATAGGAAGGGTCTCAGGATTGGAATGGGAAGGAGTTTGATAGCACATCTCAAGCTATAGGAAGGGTCTCAGGTTTGGAAAGGGAAGGATTTGGATTTCACATCTCATGTTATAGGATGGTTCTCATGTTTGGTTTTAGAAGCATTGAGATATCACACCACATGCTATCTGAAGGGTCTCAGGTTTGGAAAGGGAAGGATTTGGATTTCACATATGTTATTGGATGGTTCTCAGGTTTGGTTTTAGAAGCATTAAGATATCACATCTCATGCTATAGGAAGGGTCTCAGGTTTGGAATGGGAAGGAGTTGGATACACATCTCATGTTATAGGAAGGATCTCAGGTTTGGTATTAGAAGCATTGTGATATCACATATCATGCTATAGGAAGGGTCTCAGGATTGGAATGGGACGGAGTTGGATATCACATCTCATGCTAAAGGAAAGATCTCAGGTTTGGAAGGGGAAGGATTTGGATCTCACATCTCATGTTTTAGGACGGGTGTCAGGTTTGGTATTAGAAGCATTGAGATATCACATCTCATGGTATAGGAAGGGTCTCAGGATTGGAATGGGAAGGAGTTGGATATCACATCTCAAGCTATCTCAGGATTGGAATGGGAAGGAGTTTGATATCACATCTCATGCTATCGGAAGGGTCTGAGGTTTGGAATGGGAAGGAGTTGGATATCACATCTCATATTATAGGAAGGATCTCAGGTTTGGTATTAGAAGCATTGAGATATCACATCTCATGCTATAGGAAGGGTCTCAGGATTGGAATCGGAAGGAGTTGGATACCACTTCTCATGCTATAGGAAGGGTCTCAGGTTTGGTATAAGCATTGAGATATCCCATCTCATGCTATAGGAAGGGTCTCAGCATTGGAATCGGAAGGAGTTGTATTTGAGATCTCATGCCATAGGAAGGGTCTCAGGTTTGGTATAAGCATTGAGATATCACATCTCTGCTATGGGAAGGGTCTCAGGATTGGAATGGGAAGGAGTTGGATATCACATCTCATGCTAAAGGGCGGGTCTCAGGTTTGGTATTAGAAGCATTGAGATATCACATCTCATGTTATAGGAAGAATCTCAGGTTTGGTATTAGAGGCATTGAGATATCACATCTCATGCTATAGGAAGGGTCTCAGGATTGGAATGGGAAGGAGTTGGATATCACATCTCATGCTAAAGGAAGGGTCTCAGTTTTGGTAGAAGCATTGAGATATCACATCTCATGGTATAGGAAGGGTCTCAGGATTGGAATGGGAAGGAGTTGGATATCACATCTCATCCAATAGGAAGGATCTCAGGATTGGAATGGGAAAGATTTGGATGTCACATCTCTTGCTATAGGAAGGGTCTCAGGTTTTTTATTAGAAACATTGAGATATCACATCTCATGCTATAGGAAGGGTTTCAGGATTGGAATGGGAAGGATTTGGATATCACATCTCATGCTAAAGGAAGGGTCTCAGGTTTGGAAGGGGAAGGATTCGGATATCATACCTCATGTTATAGGACGGGTCCCAGGTTTGGTATTAGAAGCTTTGAGATATCACATCTCATGCTATAGGAAGGGTCTCAGGATTGGAATGGGAAGGAGTTGGATATCACATCTCATGCTAAAGGAAGGGACTCAAGTTTGATAGAAGCAATGAGATATCACATCTCATGCTATAGGAAGGGTCTCAGGATTGGAATGGGAAGGAGTTGGATATCACATCTCATGCCATAGGAAGGGTCTCAGGTTTGGTATAAGCATTGAGATATCACATCTCTGCTATCGGAAGGGTCTCAGGATAGGAATGGGAAGGACTTAGATATCACATCTCATGCTATAGGGAGGGTCTCAGTTTTGATATTAGAAGCATTGAGATATCACATTTCATGCTATTGGAAGGGTCTCAGGATTGGAATGGGAAGGAGTTGGATATCACATCTCAAGCTATCTCAGGATTGGAATGGGAAGGAGTTTGATATCACATCTCAAGCTATAGGAAGGGTCTCAGGTTTGGAAGGGGAAGGATTTGGATCTCACATCTCATGTTTTAGGACGGGTCTCAGGTTTGGTATTAGAAGCATTGAGATATCACATCTCATGGTATAGGAAGGGTCTCAGGATTAGAATGGGAAGGAGTTTGATATCACATCTCAATCTATCACAGGATTGGAATGGGAAGGAGTTTGATAGCACATCTCAAGCTATAGGAAGGGTCTCAGGTTTGGAAAGGGAACGATTTGGATTTCACATATGTTATTGGATGGTTCTCAGGTTTGGTTTTAGAAGCATTAAGATATCACATCTCATGCTATAGGAAGGGTCTCAGGTTTGGAATGGGAAGGAGTTGGATACACATCTCATGTTATAGGAAGGATCTCAGGTTTGGTATTAGAAGCATTGTGATATCACATATCATGCTATAGGAAGGGTCTCAGGATTGGAAGGGGAAGGATTTGGATCTCACATCTCATGTTTTAGGACGGGTGTCAGGTTTGGTATTAGAAGCATTGAGATATCACATCTCATGGTATAGGAAGGGTCTCAGGATTGGAATGGGAAGGAGTTGGATATCTCATCTCAAGCTATCTCAGGATTGGAATGGGAAGGAGTTTGTTATCACATCTCATGCTATCTTAAGGGTCTCAGGTTTGGAATGGGAAGGAGTTGGATATCACATCTCATGTTATAGGAAGGATCTCAGGTTTGGTATTAGAAGCATTGAGATATCACATCTCATGCTATAGGAAGGGTCTCAGGATTGGAATCGGAAGGAGTTGGATACCACTTCTCATGCTATAGGAAGGGTCTCAGGTTTGGTATAAGCATTGAGATATCCCATCTCATGCTATAGGAAGGGTCTCAGCATTGGAATCGGAAGGAGTTGTATTTGACATCTCATGCCATAGGAAGGGTCTCAGGTTTGGTATAAGCATTGAGATATCACATCTCTGCTATCGGAAGGGTCTCAGGATTGGAATGGGAAGGAGTTGGATATCACATCTCATGCTAAAGGGAGGGTCTCAGGTTTGGAAGGGGAAGGATTTGGATATCACATCTCATGTTATAGGAAGGATCTCAGGTTTGGTATTAGAAGCATTGAGATATCACATCTCATGCTATCGGAAGGATCTCAGGTTTGGTATTATAGGCATTGAGATATCACATCTCATGCTATCAGAAGGGTCTCAGGATTGGAATGGGAAGGAGTCGGATATCACATCTCATGCTAAAGGGAGGGTCTCAGGTCTGGTATTAGAAGCATTGAGATATCACATCTCATGTTATAGGAAGAATCTCAGGTTTGGTATTAGAGGCATTGAGATATCACATCTCATGCTATAGGAAGGGTCTCAGGATTGGAATGGGAAGGAGTTGGATATCACATCTCATGCTTAAGGAAGGGTCTCAGTTTTGGTAGAAGCATTGAGATATCACATCTCATGGTATAGGAAGGGTCTCAGGATTGGAATGGGAAGGAGTTGGATATCACATCTCATCCAATAGGAAGGATCTCAGGATTGGAATGGGAAGGATTTGGATGTCACATCTCTTGCTATAGGAAGGGTCTCAGGTTGTTTATTAGAAACATTGAGATATCACATCTCATGCTATAGGAAGGGTTTCAGGATTGGAATGGGAAGGAGTTGGATATCCCTTCTCATGCAATAGGAAGGGTCTCAGGTTGGAATGGGAAGGAGTTGGATATCACATCTCATGTTATAGGAAGGGTCTCAGGATTGGAATGGGAAGGATTTGGATATCACATCTCTTGCTATAGGAAGGGTCTCAGGTTTTTTATTAGAAACATTGAGATATCACATCTCATGCTATAGGAAGGGTTTCAGGATTGGAATGGGAAGGATTTGGATATCACATCTCATGCTAAAGGAAGGGTGTCAGGTTTGAAAGGGGAAGGATTTAGATATCATATCTCATGCTAAAGGAAGGGACTCAAGTTTGATAGAAGCATTGAGATATCACATCTCATGCTATAGGAAGGGTCTCAGGATTGGAATGGGAAGGAGTTGGATATCACATCTCATGCCATAGGAAGGGTCTCAGGTTTGGTATTAGAAGCTTTGAGATATCACATCTCATGCTATAGGAAGGGTCTCATGATTGGAATGGGAAGGAGTTGGATATCACATCTCATGCTAAAGGAAGGGACTCAAGTTTGATAGAAGAATTGAGATATCACATCTCATGCTATAGGAAGGGTCTCAGGATTGGAATGGGAAGGAGTTGGATATCACATCTCATGCCATAGGAAGGGTCTCAGGTTTGGTATAAGCATTGAGATATCACATCTCTGCTATCGGAAGGGTCTCAGGATAGGAATGGGAAGGACTTAGATATCACATCTCATGCTATAGGGAGGGTCTCAGTTTTCATATTAGAAGCATTGAGATATCACATTTCATGCTATCGGAAGGGTCTCAGGATTGGAATGGGAAGGAGTTGGATATCACATCTCAAGCTATCTCAGGATTGGAATGGGAAGGAGTTTGATATCACATCTCAAGCTATAGGAAGGGTCTCAGGTTTGGAAGGGGAAGGATTTGGATCTCACATCTCATGTTTTAGGACGGGTCTCAGGTTTGGTATTAGAAGCATTGAGATATCACATCTCATGGTATAGGAAGGGTCTCAGGATTGGAATGGGAAGGAGTTGGATATCACATCGCAAGCTATCACAGGATTGGAATGGGAAGGAGTTTGATAGCACATCTCAAGCTATAGGAAGGGTCTCAGGTTTGGAAAGGGAAGGATTTGGATTTCACATCTCATGTTATAGGATGGTTCTCATGTTTGGTTTTAGAAGCATTGAGATGTCACACCACATGCTATCTGAAGGGTCTCAGGTTTGGAAAGGGAAGGATTTGGATTTCACATATGTTATTGGATGGTTCTCAGGTTTGGTTTTAGAAGCATTAAGATATCACATCTCATGCTATAGGAAGGGTCTCAGGTTTGGAATGGGAAGGAGTTGGATACACATCTCATGTTATAGGAAGGATCTCGGGTTTGGTATTAGAAGCATTGTGATATCACATACCATGCTATAGGAAGGGTCTCAGGATTGGAATGGGACGGAGTTGGATATCACATCTCATGCTAAAGGAAAAATCTCAGGGTTGGAAAGGGAAGGATTTGGATCTCACATCTCATGTTTTAGGACGGGTGTCAGGTTTGGTATTAGAAGCATTGAGATATCACATCTCATGGTATAGGAAGGGTCTCAGGATTGGAATGGGAAGGAGTTGGATATCACATCTCAAGCTATCTCAGGATTGGAATGGGAAGGAGTTTGATATCACATCTCATGCTATTTGAAGGGTCTCAGGTTTGGAATGGGAAGGAGTTGGATATCACATCTCATGTTATAGGAAGGATCTCAGGTTTGGTATTAGAAGCATTGAGATATCACATCTCATGCTACAGTAAGGGTCTCAGGATTGGAATCGGAAGGAGTTGGATACCACTTCTCATGCTATAGGAAGGGTCTCAGGTTTGGTATAAGCATTGAGATATCCCATCTCATGCTATAGGAAGGGTCTCAGCATTGGAATCGGAAGGAGTTGTATTTGACATCTCATGCCATAGGAAGGGTCTCAGGTTTGGTATAAGCATTGAGATATCACATCTCTGCTATCGGAAGGGTCTCAGGATTGGAATGGGAAGGAGTTGGATATCATATCTCATGCTAAAGGGAGGGTCTCAGGTTTGGAAGGGGAAGGATTTGGATATCACATCTCATGTTATAGGAAGGATCTCAGGTTTGGTATTAGAAGCATTGAGATATCACATCTCATGCTATCGGAAGGATCTCAGGTTTGGTATTATAGGCATTGAGATATCACATCTCATGCTATCAGAAGGGTCTCAGGATTGGAATGGGAAGGAGTTGGATATCACATCTCATGCTAAAGGGAGGGTCTCAGGTTTGGTATTAGAAGCATTGAGATATCACATCTCATGTTATAGGAAGAATCTCAGGTTTGGTATTAGAGGCATTGAGATATCACATCTCATGCTATCAGAAGGGTCTCAGGATTGGAATGGGAAGGAGTCGGATATCACATCTCATGCTAAAGGGAGGGTCTCAGGTTTGGTATTAGAAGCATTGAGATATCACATCTCATGTTATAGGAAGAATCTCAGGTTTGGTATTAGAGGCATTGAGATATCACATCTCATGCTATAGGAAGGGTCTCAGGATTGGAATGGGAAGGAGTTGGATATCACATCTCATGCTTAAGGAAGGGTCTCAGTTTTGGTAGAAGCATTGAGATATCACATCTCATGGTATAGGAAGGGTCTCAGGATTGGAATGGGAAGGAGTTGGATATCACATCTCATCCAATAGGAAGGATCTCAGGATTGGAATGGGAAAGATTTGGATGTCACATCTCTTGCTATAGGAAGGGTCTCAGGTTGTTTATTAGAAACATTGAGATATCACATCTCATGCTATAGGAAGGGTTTCAGGATTGGAATGGGAAGGAGTTGGATATCCCTTCTCATGCTATAGGAAGGGTCTCAGGTTGGAATGGGAAGGAGTTGGATATCACATCTCATGTTATAGGAAGGGTCTCATGATTGGAATGGGAAGGATTTGGATATCACATCTCTTGCTATAGGAAGGGTCTCAGGTTTTTTATTAGAAACATTGAGATATCACATCTCATGCTATAAGAAGGGTTTCAGGATTGGAATGGGAAGGATTTGGATATCACATCTCATGCTAAAGGACGGGTGTCAGGTTTGAAAGGGGAAGGATTTGGATATCATATCTCATGCTAAAGGAAGGGACTCAAGTTTGATAGAAGCATTGAGATATCACATCTCATGCTATAGGAAGGGTCTCAGGATTGGAATGGGAAGGAGTTGGATATCACATCTCATGCCATAGGAAGGGTCTCAGGTTTGGTATTAGAAGCTTTGAGATATCACATCTCATGCTATAGGAAGGGTCTCATGATTGGAATGGGAAGGAGTTGGATATCACATCTCATGCTAAAGGAAGAGACTCAAGTTTGATAGAAGCATTGAGATATCACATCTCATGCTATAGGAAGGGTCTCAGGATTGGAATGGGAAGGAGTTGGATATCACATCTCATGCCATAGGAAGGATCTCAGGTTTGGTATAAGCATTGAGATATCACATCTCTGCTATCGGAAGGGTCTCAGGATAGGAATGGGAAGGACTTAGATATCACATCTCATGCTATAGGGAGGGTCTCAGTTTTCATATTAGAAGCATTGAGATATCACATTTCATGCTATCGGAAGGGTCTCAGGATTGGAATGGGAAGGAGTTGGATATCACATCTCAAGCTATAGGAAGGGTCTCAGGTTTGGAAGGGGAAGGATTTGGATCTCACATCTCATGTTTTAGGACGGGTCTCAGGTTTGGTATTAGAAGCATTGAGATATCACATCTCATGGTATAGGAAGGGTCTCAGGATTGGAATGGGAAGGAGTTGGATATCACATCTCAAGCTATCACAGGATTGGAATGGGAAGGAGTTTGATAGCACATCTCAAGCTATAGGAAGGGTCTCAGGTTTGGAAAGGGAAGGATTTGGATTTCACATCTCATGTTATAGGATGGTTCTCATGTTTGGTTTTAGAAGCATTGAGATATCACACCACATGCTATCTGAAGGGTCTCAGCTTTGGAAAGGGAAGGATTTGGATTTCACATATGTTATTGGATGGTTCTCAGGTTTGGTTTTAGAAGCATTAAGATATCACATCTCATGCTATAGGAAGGGTCTCAGGTTTGGAATGGGAAGGAGTTGGATACACATCTCATGTTATAGGAAGGATCTCAGGTTTGGTATTAGAAGCATTGTGATATCACATATCATGCTATAGGAAGGGTCTCAGGATTGGAATGGGACGGAGTTGGATATCACATCTCATGCTAAAGGAAAGATCTCAGGTTTGGAAGGGGAAGGATTTGGATCTCACATCTCATGTTTTAGGACGGGTGTCAGGTTTGGTATTAGAAGCATTGAGATATCACATCTCATGGTATAGGAAGGGTCTCAGGATTGGAATGGGAAGGAGTTGGATATCACATCTCAAGCTATCTCAGGATTGGAATGGGAAGGAGTTTGATATCACATCTCATGCTATTGGAAGGGTCTCAGGTTTGGAATGGGAAGGAGTTTGATATCACATCTCATGTTATAGGAAGGATCTCAGGTTTGGTATTAGAAGCATTGAGATATCACATCTCATGCTACAGGAAGGGTCCCAGGATTGGAATCGGAAGGAGTTGGATACCACTTCTCATGCTATAGGAAGGGTCTCAGGTTTGGTATAAGCATTGAGATATCCCATCTCATGCTATAGGAAGGGTCTCAGCATTGGAATCGGAAGGAGTTGTATTTGACATCTCATGCCATAGGAAGGGTCTCAGGTTTGGTATAAGCATTGAGATATCACATCTCTGCTATCGGAAGGGTCTCAGGATTGGAATGGGAAGGAGTTGGATATCACATCTCATGCTAAAGGGAGGGTCTCAGGTTTGGAAGGGGAAGGATTTGGATATCACATCTCATGTTATAGGAAGGATCTCAGGTTTGGTATTAGAAGCATTGAGATATCACATCTCATGCTATCGGAAGGATCTCAGGTTTGGTATTATAGGCATTGAGATATCACATCTCATGCTATCAGAAGCGTCTCAGGATTGGAATGGGAAGGAGTCGGATATCACATCTCATGCTAAAGGGAGGGTCTCAGGTTTGGTATTAGAAGCATTGAGATATCACATCTCATGTTATAGGAAGAATCTCAGGTTTGGTATTAGAGGCATTGAGATATCACATCTCATGCTATCAGAAGGGTCTCAGGATTGGAATGGGAAAGAGTCGGATATCACATCTCATGCTAAAGTGAGGGTCTCAGGTTTGGTATTAGAAGCATTGAGATATCACATCTCATGTTATAGGAAGAATCTCAGGTTTGGTATTAGAGGCATTGAGATATCACATCTCATGCTATAGGAAGGGTCTCAGGATTGGAATGGGAAGGAGTTGGATATCACATCTCATGCTAAAAGAAGGGTCTCAGTTTTGGTAGAAGCATTGAGATATCGCATCTCATGGTATAGGAAGGGTCTCAGGATTGGAATGGGAAGGAGTTGGATATCAGATCTCATCCAATAGGAAGGATCTCAGGATTGGAATGGGAAAGATTTGGATGTCACATCTCTTGCTATAGGAAGGGTCTCAGGTTGTTTATTAGAAACATTGAGATATCACATTTCATGCTATAGGAAGGGTTTCAGGATTGGAATGGGAAGGAGTTGGATATCCCTTCTCATGCTATAGGAAGGGTCTCAGGTTGGAATGGGAAGGAGTTGGATATCACATCTCATGTTATAGGAAGGGTCTCAGGATTGGAATGGGAAGGATTTGGATATCATATCTCTTGCTATAGGAAGGGTCTCAGGTTTTTTATTAGAAACATTGAGATATCACATCTCATGCTATAGGAAGGGTTTCAGGATTGGAATAGGAAGGATTTGGATATCACATCTCATGCTAAAGGAAGGGTGTCAGGTTTGGAAGGGGAAGGATTTGGATATCATATCTCATGCTAAAGGAAGGGACTCAAGTTTGATAGAAGCATTGAGATATCACATCTCATGCTATAGGAAGGGTCTCAGGATTGGAAGGGGAAGGATTTGGATGTCACATCTCATATTTTAGGACGGGTCTCAGGTTTGGTATTAGAAGCATTGAGATATCACATCTCATGCTATAGGAAGGGTCTCAGGATTGGAATGGGAAGGAGTTGGATATCACATCTCAAGCTATCACAGGATTGGAATGGCATGGAGTTTGATAGCACATCTCAAGCTATAGGAAGGGTCTCAGGTTTGGAAAGGGAAGGATTTGGATTTCACATCTCATGTTATAGGATGGTTCTCATGTTTGGTTTTAGAAGCATTGAGATATCACACCACATGCTATCTGAAGGGTCTCAGGTTTGGAAAGGGAAGGATTTGGATTTCACATATGTTATTGGATGGTTCTCAGGTTTGGTTTTAGAAGCATTAAGATATCACATCTCATGCTATAGGAAGGGTCTCAGGTTTGGAATGGGAAGGAGTTGGATACACATCTCATGTTATAGGAAGGATCTCAGGTTTGGTATTAGAAGCATTGTGATATCACATATCATGCTATAGGAAGGGTCTCAGGATTGGAATGGGACGGAGTTGGATATCACATCTCATGCTAAAGGAAAGATCTCTAGGTTTGGAAGGGGAAGTATTTGGATCTCACATCTCATGTTTTAGGACGGGTGTCAGGTTTGGTATTAGAAGCATTGAGATATCACATCTCATGGTATAGGAAGGGTCTCAGGATTGGAATGGGAAGGAGTTGGATATCACATCTCAAGCTATCTCAGGATTGGAATGGGAAGGAGTTTGATATCACATCTCATGTTATCGGAAGGGTCTCAGGTTTGGAATGGGAAGGAGTTGGATATCACATCTCATGTTATAGGAAGGATCTCAGGTTTGGTATTAGAAGCATTGAGATATCACATCTCATGCTATAGGAAGGGTCACAGGATTGGAATGGGAAGGAGTTTGATAGCACATCTCAAGCTATAGGAAGGGTCTCAGGTTTGGAAAGGGAAGGATTTGGATTTCACATCTCATGTTATAGGATGGTTCTCATGTTTGGTTTTAGAAGCATTGAGATATCACACCACATGCTATCTGAAGGGTCTCAGGTTTGGAAAGGGAAGGATTTGGATTTCACATATGTTATTGGATGGTTCTCAGGTTTGGTTTTAGAAGCATTAAGATATCACATCTCATGCTATAGGAAGGGTCTCAGGTTTGGAATGGGAAGGAGTTGGATACACATCTCATGTTATAGGAAGGATCTCAGGTTTGGTATTAGAAGCATTGTGATATCACATATCATGCTATAGGAAGGGTCTCAGGATTGGAATGGGACGGAGTTGGATATCACATCTCATGCTAAAGGAAAGATCTCAGGTTTGGAAGGGGAAGGATTTGGATCTCACATCTCATGTTTTAGGACGGGTGTCAGGTTTGGTATTAGAAGCATTGAGATATCACATCTCATGGTATAGGAAGGGTCTCAGGATTGGAATGGGAAGGAGTTGGATATCACATCTCAAGCTATCTCAGGATTGGAATGGGAAGGAGTTTGATATCACATCTCATGCTATTGGAAGGGTCTGAGGTTTGGAATGGGAAGGAGTTGGATATCACATCTCATATTATAGGAAGGATCTCAGGTTTGGTATTAGAAGCATTGAGATATCACATCTCATGCTATAGGAAGGGTCTCAGGATTGGAATCGGAAGGAGTTGGATACCACTTCTCATGCTATAGGAAGGGTCTCAGGTTTGGTATAAGCATTGAGATATCCCATCTCATGCTATAGGAAGGGTCTCAGCATTGGAATCGGAAGGAGTTGTATTTGACATCTCATGCCATAGGAAGGGTCTCAGGTTTGGTATAAGCATTGAGATATCACATCTCTGCTATCGGAAGGGTCTCAGGATTGGAATGGGAAGGAGTTGGATATCACATCTAATGCTAAAGGGAGGGTCTCAGGTTTGGAAGGGGAAGGATTTGGATATCACATCTCATGTTATAGGAAGGATCTCAGGTTTGGTATTAGAAGCATTGAGATATCACATCTCATGCTATCGGAAGGATCTCAGGTTTGGTATTATAGGCATTGAGATATCACATCTCATGCTATCAGAAGGGTCTCAGGATTGGAATGGGAAGGAGTCAGATATCACATCTCATGCTAAAGGGAGGGTCTCAGGTTTGGTATTAGAAGCATTGAGATATCACATCTCATGTTATAGGAAGAATCTCAGGTTTGGTATTAGAGGCATTGAGATATCACATCTCATGCTATCAGAAGGGTCTCAGGATTGGAATGGGAAGGAGTTGGATATCACATCTCATGCTAAAGGGCGGGTCTCAGGTTTGGTATTAGAAGCATTGAGATATCACATCTCATGTTATAGGAAGAATCTCAGGTTTGGTATTAGAGGCATTGAGATATCACATCTCATGCTATAGGAAGGGTCTCAGGATTGGAATGGGAAGGAGTTGGATATCACATCTCATGCTAAAGGAAGGGTCTCAGTTTTGGTAGAAGCATTGAGATATCACATCTCATGGTATAGGAAGGGTCTCAGGATTGGAATGGGAAGGAGTTGGATATCACATCTCACCCAATAGGAAGGATCTCAGGATTGGAATGGGAAAGATTTGGATGTCACATCTCTTGCTATAGGAAGGGTCTCAGGTTTTTTATTAGAAACATTGAGATATCACATCTCATGCTATAGGAAGGGTTTCAGGATTGGAATGGGAAGGATTTGGATATCACATCTCATGCTAAAGGAAGGGTCTCAGGTTTGGAAGGGGAAGGATTTGGATATCATATCTCATGTTATAGGACGGGTCCCAGGTTTGGTATTAGAAGCTTTGAGATATCACATCTCATGCTATAGGAAGGGTCTCAGGATTGGAATGGGAAGGATTTGGATATCACATCTCATGCTAAAGGAAGGGACTCAAGTTTGATAGAAGCAATGAGATATCACATCTCATGCTATAGGAAGGGTCTCAGGATTGGAATGGGAAGGAGTTGGATATCACATCTCATGCCATAGGAAGGGTCTCAGGTTTGGTATAAGCATTGAGATATCACATCTCTGCTATCGGAAGGGTCTCAGGATAGGAATGGGAAGGACTTAGATATCACATCTCATGCTATAGGGAGGGTCTCAGTTTTTATATTAGAAGCATTGAGATATCACATTTCATGCTATTGGAAGGGTCTCAGGATTGGAATGGGAAGGAGTTGGATATCACATCTCAAGCTATCTCAGGATTGGAATGGGAAGGAGTTTGATATCACATCTCAAGCTATAGGAAGGGTCTCAGGTTTGGAAGGGGAAGGATTTGGATCTCACATCTCATGTTTTAGGACGGGTCTCAGGTTTGGTATTAGAAGCATTGAGATATCACATCTCATGGTATAGGAAGGGTCTCAGGATTGGAATGGGAAGGAGTTTGATATCACATCTCAAGCTATCACAGGATTGGAATGGGAAGGAGTTTGATAGCACATCCCAAGCTATAGGAAGGGTCTCAGGTTTGGAATGAGAAGGATTTGGATTTCACATATGTTATTGGATGGTTCTCAGGTTTGGTTTTAGAAGCATTAAGATATCACATCTCATGCTATAGGAAGGGTCTCAGGTTTGGAATGGGAAGGAGTTGGATACACATCTCATGTTATAGGAAGGATCTCAGGTTTGGTATTAGAAGCATTGTGATATCACATATCATGCTATAGGACGGGTCTCA
This sequence comes from Ambystoma mexicanum, assembly GCF_040938575.1. Taxonomy (NCBI): domain Eukaryota; kingdom Metazoa; phylum Chordata; class Amphibia; order Caudata; family Ambystomatidae; genus Ambystoma; species Ambystoma mexicanum. Next base: position 1,161,477,189 of record NC_090934.1, read on the forward strand.
GGATTGGAAGGGGAAGGATTTGGATCTCACATCTCATTTTTTAGGATGGGTGTCAGGTTTGGTATTAGAAGCATTGAGATATCACATCTCATGGTATAGGAAGGGTCTCAGGATTGGAGTGGGAAGGAGTTGGATATCTCATCTCAAGCTATCTCAGGATTGGAATGGGAAGGAGTTTGTTATCACATCTCATGCTATCGGAAGGGTCTCAGGTTTGGAATGGGAAGGAGTTGGATATCACATCTCATGTTATAGGAAGGATCTCAGGTTTGGTATTAGAAGCATTGAGATATCACATCTCATGCTATCGGAAGGATCTCAGGTTTGGTATTATAGGCATTGAGATATCACATCTCATGCTATCAGAAGGGTCTCAGGATTGGAATGGGAAGGAGTCGGATATCACATCTCATGCTAAAGGGAGGGTCTCAGGTTTGGTATTAGAAGCATTGAGATATCACATCTCATGTTATAGGAAGAATCTCAGGTTTGGTATTAGAGGCATTGAGATATCACATCTCATGCTATCAGAAGGGTCTCAGGATTGGAATGGGAAGGAGTTGGATATCACATCTCATGCTAAAGGGAGGGTCTCAGGTTTGGTATTAGAAGCATTGAGATATTACATCTCATGTTATAGGAAGAATCTCAGGTTTGGTATTAGAGGCATTGAGATATCACATCTCATGCTATAGGAAGGGTCTCAGGATTGGAATGGGAAGGAGTTGGATATCACATCTCATGCTAAAGGAAGGGTCTCAGTTTTGGTAGAAGCATTGAGATATCACATCTCATGGTATAGGAAGGGTCTCAGGATTGGAATGGGAAGGAGTTGGATATCACATCTCATCCAATAGGAAGGATCTCAGGATTGGAATGGGAAAGATTTGGATGTCACATCTCTTGCTATAGGAAGGGTCTCAGGTTTTGTATTAGAAACATTGAGATATCACATCTCATGCTATAGGAAGGGTTTCAGGATTGGAATGGGAAGGAGTTGGATATCCCTTCTCATGCTATAGGAAGGGTCTCAGGTGGGAATGGGAAGGAGTTGGATATCACATCTCATGTTATAGGAAGGGTCTCAGGATTGGAATGGGAAAGATTTGGATATCACATCTCTTGCTATAGGAAGGGTCTCAGGTTATTTATTAGAAACATTGAGATATCACATCTCATGCTATAGGAAGGGTTTCAGGATTGGAATGGGAAGGATTTGGATATCACATCTCATGCTAAAGGAAGGGTCTCAGGATTGGAATGGGAAGGAGTTGGATATCACATCTCATGCCATAGGAAGGGTCTCAGGTTTGGTATAAGCATTGAGATATCACATCTCTGCTATCGGAAGGGTCTCAGGATAGGAATGGGAAGGACTTAGATATCACATCTCATGCTATAGGGAGGGTCTCAGTTTTGATATTAGAAGCATTGAGATATCACATTTCATGCTATCGGAAGGGTCTCAGGATTGGAATGGGAAGGAGTTGGATATCACATCTCAAGCTATCTCAGGATTGGAATGGGAAGGAGTTTGATATCACATCTCAAGCTATAGGAAGGGTCTCAGGTTTGGAAGGGGAAGGATTTGGATCTCACATCTCATGTTTTAGGACGGGTCTCAGGTTTGGTATTAGAAGCATTGAGATATCACATCTCATGGTATAGGAAGGGTCTCAGGATTGGAATGGGAAGGAGTTGGATATCACATCTCAAGCTATCACACGATTGGAATGGGAAGGAGTTTGATATCACATCTCAAGCTATAGGAAGGGTCTCAGGTTTGGAAAGGGAAGGATTTGGATTTCACATCTCATGTTATAGGATGGTTCTCATGTTTGGTTTTAGAAGCATTTAGATATCACATCTCATGCTATCGGAAGGGTCTCAGGTTTGGAAAGGGAAGGATTTGGATTTCACATATGTTATTGGATGGTTCTCAGGTTTGGTTTTAGAAGCATTAAGATATCACATCTCATGCTATAGGAAGGGTCTCAGGTTTGGAATGGGAAGGAGTTGGATACACATCTCATTTTATAGGAAGGATCTCAGGTTTGGTATTAGAAGCATTGTGATATCACATATCATGCTATAGGAAGGGTCTCAGGATTGGAATGGGAAGGAGTTTGATATCACATCTCAAGTTTTAGGACGGGTGTCAGGTTTGGTATTAGAAGCATTGAGATATCACATCTCATGGTATAGGAAGGGTCTCAGGATTGGAATGGGAAGGAGTTGGATATCACATCTCAAGCTATCTCAGGATTGGAATGGGAAGGAGTTGGATATCACATCTCATGCTATAGGAAGGGTCTCAGGATTGGAATGGGAAGGAGTTGGATATCACATCCCATGCTATAGGAAGGGTCTCAGGTTTGGTATAAGCATTGAGATATCCCATCTCATGCTATAGGAAGGGTCTCAGCATTGGAATCGGAAGGAGTTGTATTTGACATCTCATGCCATAGGAAGGGTCTCAGGTTTGGTATAAGCATTGAGATATCACATCTCTGCTATCGGAAGGGTCTCAGGATTGGAATGGGAAGGAGTTGGATATCCCATCTCGTTATAGGAAGGGTCTCAGGTTTGGTATTAGAAGCATTGAGATATCACATCTCATGCTATAGGAAGGGTCTCAGGATTGGAATGGGAAGGACTTGAATATCACATCTCATGTTATAGCAAGGGTCTCAGGTTTGGTATTAGAAGCATTGAGATATCACATCTCATGCTATAGGAAGGGTCTCAGGATTGGAATGGGAAGCACTTGGATATCACATCTCATGATAAAGGAAGGGTCTAAGGTTTGGAAGGCGAAGGATTTGGATATCACATCTCATGTTATAGGACCGGTCTCAGGTTTGGTATTAGAAGCATTGAGATATCAAGTCTCATGGTATAGGACGGGTCTCAGAATTGGAATGGGAAGGAGTTGGATATCACATCTCATGCTATAGGAAGGTTCTCAGGTTGGAATGGGAAGGAGTTGGATATCACATCTCATGTTATAGGAAGGGTATCAGGATTGGAATGGGAAGACTTGGATATCACATCTCATGCTACAGGAAGGCTATCAGGTTTGGAAGGGGAAGGAGTTGGATATCAACTTTCATGTTAGAGGTAGGATCTCAGGTTTGGTATTAGAGGCATTGAGATATCACATCTCATGCTATCGGAAGGGTCTCAGTATTGGAATGGGAAGGAGTTGGATATCACATCTCATGCTAAAGGGAGGGTCTCAGGATTGGAAAGGGAAGTAGTTGGATATCACATTTCATATTAGAGGAAGGATCTCAGGTTTGGTATTAGAAGCATTGAGATATCACATCTCATGCTATAGGAAGGGTCTCAGGATTGGAATGGGAAGGAGTTGGATATCACATCTCATGCTATAGGAAGGGTCTCAGGAATGGAATGGGAAGGAGTTTTATATGACATCTCATGCCATAGGAAGGATCTCAGGTTTGGTATTAGAAGCATTGAGACATCACATCTCATGTTATAGGAAGGGTCTCAGGATTGGAATGGGAAGGAGTTGGATATCACATCTCATGCTATAGTAAGGGCCTCAGGTTTCGTATAAGCATTGAGATGTCACATCTCATGCTATAGGAAGGGTCTCAGGTTTGGTATAAGCATTGAGATATCACATCTCTGCTATCGGAAGGGTCTCAGGATTGGAATGGGAAGGAGTTGGATATCCCATCTTATGTTATAGGAAGGGTCTCAGGTTTGGTATTAGAAGCATTGAGATATCACATCTCATGCTATAGGAAGGGTCTCAGGATTGGAATGGGAAGGACGTGAATATCACATCTCATGCTATAGGGAGGCTCTCACGTTTGGAAAGGGAAGGAGTTGGATATCACATTTCATGTTAGAGGTAGGATCTCAGGTTTGGTATTAGAGGCATTGAATATCACATCTCATGCTATCAGAAGGGTCTCAGGATTGGAATGGGAAGGAGTTGGATATCACATCTCATGCTAAAGGGAGGGTCTCAGGTTTGGAAGGGGAAGGATTTTGATATCACATCTCATGTTATAGGAAGGATCTCAGGTTTGGTATTAGAAGCATTGAGATATCACATCTTATGCTATCGGAAGAATCTCAGGTTTGGTATTAGAGGGATTGAGATATCACATCTCATTCTATCGGAAGGGTCTCAGGTTTGGAAAGGGAAGGATTTGGATTTCACATATGTTATTGGATGGTTCTCAGGTTTGGTTTTAGAAGCATTAAGATATCACATCTCATGCTATAGGAAGGGTCTCAGGTTTGGAATGGGAAGGAGTTGGATACACATCTCATGTTATAGGAAGGATCTCAGGTTTGGTATTAGAAGCATTGTGGTATCACATATCATGCTATAGGAAGGGTCTCAGGATTGGAATGGGAAGGAGTTGGATATCACATCTCATGCTAAAGGAAAGATCTCAGGTTTGGAAGGGGAAGGATTTGGATCTCACAGCTCATGTTTTAGGACGGGTGTCAGGTTTGGTATTAGAAGCATTGAGATATCACATCTCATGTATAGGAAGGGTCTCAGGATTGGAATGGGAAGGAGTTGGATATCACATCTCAAGCTATCTCAGGATTGGAATGGGAAGGAGTTTGATATCACATCTCATGCTATCGGAAGGGACTCAGGTTTGGAATGGGAAGGAGTTGGATATCACATCTCATGTTATGGGAAGGATCTCAGGTTTGGTATTAGAAGCATTGAGATATCACATCTCATGCTATAGGAAGGGTCTCAGGATTGGAATGGGAAGGAGTTGGATATCACATCTCATGCTATAGGAAGGGTCTCAGGTTTGGTATAAGCATTGAGATATCCCATCTCATGCTATAGGAAGGGTCTCAGCATTGGAATCGGAAGGAGTTGTATTTGACATCTCATGCCATCGGAAGGGTCTCAGGTTTGGTATAAGCATTGAGATATCACATCTCTGCTATCGGAAGGGTCTCAGGATTGGAATGGGAAGGAGTTGGATATCCCATCTCGTTATAGGAAGGGTCTCAGGTTTGGTATTAGAAGCATTGAGATATCACATCTCATGCTATAGGAAGGGTCTCAGGATTGGAATGGGAAGGACTTGAATATCACATCTCATGTTATAGCAAGGGTCTCAGGTTTGGTATTAGAAGCATTGAGATATCACATCTCATGCTATAGGAAGGGTCTCATGATTGGAATGGGAAGGACTTGGATATCACATCTCATGATAAAGGAAGGGTCTAAGGTTTGGAAGGCGAAGGATTTGGATATCACATCTCATGTTATAGGACCGGTCTCAGGTTTGGTATTAGAAGCATTGAGATATCAAGTCTCATGGTATAGGACGGGTCTCAGAATTGGAATGGGAAGGAGTTGGATATCACATCTCAAATTATAGGAAGGGTCTCAGGATTGGAATGGGAAGGAGTTTGATATCACATCTCATGCCATGGTATGGGTCTCAGGTTTTGTAGAAGCATTGGGATATCACATCTCATGCTATCGGAAGGGTATCAGGATTGGATTTGGAAGGAGTTGGATATCCCATCTCATGCTATAGGAAGGTTCTCAGGTTGGAATGGGAAGGAGTTGGATATCACATCTCATGTTATAGGAAGGGTATCAGGATTGGAATGGGAAGGACTTGGATATCACATCTCATGCTATAGGAAGGCTATCAGGTTTGGAAGGGGAAGGAGTTGGATATCAACTTTCATATTAGAGGAAGGATCTCAGGTTTGGTATTAGAAGCATTGAGATATCACATCTCATGCTATAGGAAGGGTCTCAGGATTGGAATGGGAAGGAGTTGGATATCACATCTCATGCTATAGGAAGGGTCTCAGGAATGGAATGGGAAGGAGTTTTATATGACATCTCATGCCATAGGAAGGATCTCAGGTTTGGTATTAGAAGCATTGAGACATCACATCTCATGTTATAGGAAGGGTCTCAGGATTGGAATGGGAAGGAGTTGGATATCACATCTCATGCTATAGGAAGGGTCTCAGGTTTCGTATAAGCATTGAGATGTCACATCTCATGCTATAGGAAGGGTCTCAGGTTTGGTATAAGCATTGAGATATCACATCTCTGCTATCGGAAGGGTCTCAGGATTGGAATGGGAAGGAGTTGGATATCCCATCTTATGTTATAGGAAGGGTCTCAGGTTTGGTAGTAGAAGCATTGAGATATCACATCTCATGCTATAGGAAGGGTCTCAGGATTGGAATGGGAAGGACGTGAATATCACATCTCATGCTATAGGGAGGCTCTCACGTTTGGAAAGGGAAGGAGTTGGATATCACATTTCATGTCAGAGGTAGGATCTCAGGTTTGGTATTAGAGGCATTGAATATCACATCTCATGCTATCAGAAGGGTCTCAGGATTGGAATGGGAAGGAGTTGGATATCACATCTCATGCTAAAGGGAGGGTCTCAGGTTTGGAAGGGGAAGGATTTTGATATCACATCTCATGTTATAGGAAGGATCTCAGGTTTGGTATTAGAGGGATTGAGATATCACATCTCATGCTATCGGAAGGGTATCAGGATTCGATTTGGAAGTAGTTGGATATCCCATCTCATGCAATAGGAAGGGTCTCAGGTTGGAATGGGAAGGAGTTGGATATCACATCTCATGTTATAGGAAGGGTCTCAAGATTGGAATGGGAAATACTTCGATATCACATTTCATGCTATAGGAAGGCTCTCAGGTTTGGAAGGGGAAGGAGTTGGATATCACATTTCATGTTAGAGGTAGGATCTCAGGTTTGGTAGGAGGCATTGAGATATCACATCTCATGCTATCAGAAGGGTCTCAGGATTGGAATGGGAAGGAGTTGGATATCACATCTCATGCTAAAGGGAGGGTCTCAGGTTTGGAAGGGGAAGGATTTGGATATCACATCTCGTGTTATAGGAAGGGTCTCAGGATTGGAATGGGAAGGGGTTTTTTATGACATCTCATGCCATAGGAAGGATCTCAGGTTTGGTATTAGAAGCATTGAGACATCACATCTCATGTTATAGGAAGTGTCTCAGGATTGTAATGGGAAGGAGTTGGATATCACATCTCATGCTATAGGAAGGGTCTCAGGTTTGGTATGAGCATTGAGATATCACATCTCATGCTATAGGAAGGGTCTCAGGATTGTAATGGGAAGGAGTTGTATGTGACATCTCATGCCATTGGAAGGGTCTCAGGTTTGGTATAAGCATTGAGATATCACATCTCTGCTATCGGAAGGGTCTCAGGATTGGAATGGGAAGGAGTTGTATATGACATCTCATGCCATTGGAAGGGTCTCAGGTTTGGTATAAGCATTGAGATATCACATCTCTGCTATCGGAAGGGTCTCAGGATTGGAATGGGAAGGAGTTGGATATCACATCACTTGCTATAGGAAGGGCCTCAAGTTTTGTATTAGAAGCAATGAGACATCACATCTCATGCTATTGGAAGGGTCTCAGGTTTGGTATAAGCATTGAGATATCACATCTCTGCTATCGGAAGGGTCTCAGGATTGGAATGGGAAGGAGTTGGATATCCCATCTCATGTTATAGGAAGGGTCTCAGGTTTGGTATTAGAAGCATTGAGATATCACATCTCATGCTATAGGAAGGGTCTCAGGATTGGAATGGGAAGGACTTGGATATCACATCTCATGCTATAGGGAGGGTGTCAAGTTTGATATTAGAAGCATTGAGATAACACATCTCATGATATCGGAAGGGTCTCAGGATTGGAATGGGAAGGAGTTGGATATCACATCTCATGATAAAGTAAGGGTCTAAGGTTTGGAAGGGGAAGGATTTGGATATCACATCTCATGTTATAGGAAGGCTCTCAGGATTGGAATGGGAAGGAGTTTGATATCACATCTCATGCCATAGTATGGGTCTCAGGTTTGGTAGAAGCATTGAGATATCAAGTCTCATGGTATAGGAAGGGTCTCAGAATTGGAAAGGGAAGGAGTTGGATATCACATCTCAAGCTATAGGAAGGGTCTCAGGATTGGAATGGGAAGGAGTTTGATATCAGATCTCATGTCATAGTATGTGTCTCAGGTTTGGTAGAAGCATTGGGATATCACATCTCATGCTATCGGAAGGGTATCAGGATAGGATTTGGAAGGAGTTGGATATTCCATCTCATGCTATAGGAAGGGTCTCAGGTTGGAATCGGAAGGAGTTGGATATCACATCTCATGTTATAGGAAGGGTCTCCGGATTGGAATGAGAAGGACTTGGATATCACATCTCATGCTATAGGAAGGCGCTCAGGTTTGGAAAGGGAAGGAGTTGGATATCACATTTCATGTTAGAGGTAGGATCTCAGGTTTGGTATTAGAGGCATTGAGATATCACATCTCATGCTATCAGAAGGGTCTCAGGATTGGAATGGGAACGAGTTGGATATCACATCTCATGCTAAAGGGAAGGTCTCAGGTTTGGAAGGGGAAGGATTTGGATATCACATCTCATGTTATAGGAAGGATCTCAGGTTTGGTATTAGAAGGATTGAGATATCACATCTCATGCTTACGGAAGGATCTCAGGTTTGGTATTAGAGGCATTGAGATATCACATCTCATGCTATTGGAAGGGTCTCAGGATTGGAATGGGAAGGAGTTGGATATCACATCCATGCTTTAGGAAGGTTCTCAGGTTTGGAACGGGAAGGAGTTGGATATCGCATCTCATGTTAAAGGAAGGGTCTCATGAGATCTGATATCCAACTCCTTCCCATTCCAATCCTGAGACCCTTCCTATAGCATGAGATGTGATATCTCAATGCTTCTAATACCAAACCTGAGATCCTTCCGATAGCATGAGATGTGATATCTCAATGCTTCTAATACCAAACCTGAGATCCTTCCTATAACATAAGATGTGATATCCAAATCCTTCCCCTTCCAAACCTGAGACCCTCCCTTTAGCATGAGATGTGATATCCAACTCCTTCCCATTCCAAACCTGATACCCTTCTGATAGCATGAGATGTGATATCTCAATGCCTCTAATACCAAACCTGAGATCCTACCTCTAACATGAAATGTGATATCCAACTCCTTCCCTTTCCAAACCTGAGAGCCTTCCTACAACATGAGATGTGATATCCAAGTCCTTCCCATTCCAATCCTGAGACCCTTCCTATAGCATGAGATGGGATATCCAACTCCTTCCAAATCCAATCCTGATACCCTTCCGATAGCATGAGATGTGATATCCCAATGCTTCTACAAAACCTGAGACCCATACCATGGCATGAGATGTGATATCAAACTCCCGTCCTATACCATGAGACTTGATATCTCAATGCTTCTAATACCAAACCTGAGACCGGTCCAATAACATGAGATGTGATATCCAAATCCTTCCCGTTCCAAACCTTAGACCCTTCCTGTATCATGAGATGTGATATCCAAGTCCTTCCCATTCCATTCCTGAGACCCTTCCTATAGCATGAGATGTGATATCTCAATGCTTCTAATACCAAACCTGAGACCCTTCCTATAACATGAGATGTGATATCCAAGTCCTTCCCATTCCAATCCTGAGACCCTTCCTATAGCATGAGATGTGATATCTCAATGCTTCTAATACCAAACCTGAGACCCTTCCTATAACATGAATTGTGATATCCAAGTCCTTCCCATTCCCATCCTGAGACCCTTCCGATAGCAGAGATGTGATATCTCAATGCTTATACCAAACCTGAGACCCTTCCTATGGCATGAGATGTCATATACAACTCCTTCCGATTCCAATCCTGAGACCCTTCCTATAGCATGTGATGTGATATCTCAATGCTTCTAATACCAAACCTGAGATCCTTCCTATAACATGAGATGTGAAATCCAAATCATTCCCTTTCCAAACCTGAGACCCTTCCTATAGCTTGAGATGTGATATCAAACTCCTTCCCATTCAATGTGATATCCAACTCCTTCCCATTCCAATCCTGAGACCCTTCCTATACCATGAGATGTGATATTTCAATGCTTCTAATACCAAACCTGAGACCTGTCCTAAAACATGAGATGTGAGATCCAAATCCTTCCCCTTCCAAACCTGAGACCTTTCCTTTAGCATGAGATGTGATATCAACTCCTTCCCATTCCAAACCTGAGACCATTCCTATAGCATGAGATGTTATATCTTAATGCTTCTAAAACCAAACCTGAGAACCATCCTATAACATGAGATGTGAAATCCAAATCCTTCCCTTTCCAAACCTGAGACCCTTCCTATAGCATGAGATGTGATATATCAATGCTACTAAAACCAAACATGAGAACCATCCTATAACATGAGATGTGAAATCCAAATCCTTCCCTTTCCAAACCTGAGACCCTTCCTATAGATTGAGATGTGATATCAAACTCCTTCCCATTCCAATCCTGAGATAGCTTGAGATGTGATAGCCAACTCCTTCCCATTCCAATCCTGAGACCCTTCCTATACCATGAGATGTGATATCTCAATGCTTCTAATACCAAACCTGAGACCCGTCCTAAAACATGAGATGTGAGATCCAAATCCTTCCCCTTCCAAACCTGAGACCCTTCCTATAGCTTGAGATGTGATATCAAACTCCTTCCCATTCCAATCCCGAGATAGCTTGAGATGTGATATCCAACTCCATCCCATTCCAATCCTGAGACCCTTCCGATAGCATGAGATGTGATAGCACAATGCTTCTAATATCAAAACTGAGACCCTCCCTATAGTATGAGATGTGATATCTAAGTCCTTCCCATTCCTATCCTGAGACCCTTCCGATAGCAGAGATGTGATATCTCAATGCTTATACCAAACCTGATGACCCATCCTATGGCATGAGATGTGATATCCAACTCCTTCCCATTGCAATCCTGAGTTCCTTCCTATAGCATGAGATGTGATATCTCAATGCTTCTATCAAACCTGAGACCCTTCCTTTAGCATGAGATGTGATATCCAACTCCTTGCCATTCCAATCCTGAGACCCTTCGTATAACATGAGACGTGATATCCAACTCCTTCCCATTCCAATCCTGAGACTCCTCCTATAGCATGAGATGTGATATCTCAATGCTTCTAATACCAAACATGGGACCCGTCCTATAACATGAGATATGATATCCAAATCCTTCCCCTTCCAAACCTGAGACCCTTCCTTTAGCATGAGATGTGATATCCAAATCCTTCCCATTCCAATCCTGAAACCCTTCCTATAGCATGAGATGTGATAGCTCAATGTTTCTAATAAAAAACCTGAGACCCTTCCTATAGCAAGAGATGTGATATCCAAATCCTTCCCATTCCAATCCTGAGACCCTTCCTATAACGAGATGTGATATCCAACACCTTCCCATTCCAACCTGAGACACTTCCTATAGCATGAGAAGGGATATCCAAATCCTTCCCATTCCAATCCTGAGATCCTTCCTATAAAATGATGTGATATCCAATTCCTTTCCATTCCAAACCTGAGACCCTTCCTATTGGATGAGATGTGATATCAACTCCTTCCCATTCCAAACCTGAGACCCTTCCTATAGCATGAGATGTTATATCTTAATGCTTCTAAAACCAAACCTGAGAACCATCCTATAACATCTGAACTCCAAATCCTTCCCTTTCCAAACCTGAGACCCTTCCGATAGCATGAGATGTGATATCTCAATGCTACTAAAACCAAACATGAGAACCATCCTATAACATGAGATGTGAAATCCAAATCCTTCCCTTTCCAAACCTGAGACCCTTCCTATAGCTTGAGATGTGATATCAAACTCCTTCCCATTCCAATCCTGAGATAGCTTGAGATGTGATAGCCAACTCCTTCCCATTCCAATCCTGAGACCCTTCCTATACCATGAGATGTGATATCTCAATGCTTCTAATACCAAACCTGAGACCCGTCCTAAAACATGAGATGTGAGATCCAAATCCTTCCCCTTCCAAACCTGAGACCCTTCCTATAGCTTGAGATGTGATATCAAACTCCTTCCCATTCCAATCCCGAGATAGCTTGAGATGTGATATCCAACTCCATCCCATTCCAATCCTGAGACCCTTCCGATAGCATGAGATGTGATAGCTCAATGCTTCTAATATCAAAACTGAGACCCTCCCTATAGTATGAGATGTGATATCTAAGTCCTTCCCATTCCTATCCTGAGACCCTTCCGATAGCAGAGATGTGATATCTCAATGCTTATACCAAACCTGATGACCCATCCTATGGCATGAGATGTGATATCCAACTCCTTCCCATTGCAATCCTGAGTTCCTTCGTATAACATGAGACGTGATATCCAACTCCTTCCCATTCCAATCCTGAGACTCCTCCTATAGCATGAGATGTGATATCTCAATGCTTCTAATACCAAACATGGGACCCGTCCTATAACATGAGATATGATATCCAAATCCTTCCCCTTCCAAACCTGAGACCCTTCCTTTAGCATGAGATGTGATATCCAAATCCTTCCCATTCCAATCCTGAAACCCTTCCTATAGCATGAGATGTGATAGCTCAATGTTTCTAATAAAAAACCTGAGACCCTTCCTATAGCAAGAGATGTGATATCCAAATCCTTCCCATTCCAATCCTAAGACCCTTCCTGTAACGAGATGTGATATCCAACGCCTTCCCATTCCAACCTGAGACACTTCCTATAGCATGAGAAGGGATATCCAAATCCTTCCCATTCCAATCCTGAGATCCTTCCTATAACATGATATGATATCCAATTCCTTTCCATTCCAAACCTGAGACCCTTCCTATTGGATGAGATGTGATATCAACTCCTTTCCATTCCAAACCTGAGACCCTTCCTATAGCATGAGATGTTATATCTTAATGCTTCTAAAACCAAACCTGAGAACCATCCTATAACATGTGAACTCCAAATCCTTCCCTTTCCAAACCTGAGACCCTTCCGATAGCATGAGATGTGATATCTCAATGCTACTAAAACCAAACATGAGAACCATCCTATAACATGAGATGTGAAATCCAAATCCTTCCCTTTCCAAACCTGAGACCCTTCCTATAGCTTGAGATGTGATATCAAACTCCTTCCCATTCCAATCCTGAGATAGCTTGATATGTGATAGCCAACTCCTTCCCATTCCAATCCTGAGACCCTTCCTATAACATGAGATGTGATATCTCAATGCTACTAAAACCAAACATGAGAACCATCCTATAACATGAGATGTGAAATCCAAATCCTTCCCTTTCCAAACCTGAGACCCTTCCTATAGCTTGAGATGTGATATCAAACTCCTTCCCATTCCAATCCTGAGATAGCTTGAGATGTGATAGCCAACTCCTTCCCATTCCAATCCTGAGACCCTTCCTATAACATGAGATGTGATATCTCAATGCTTCTAATACCAAACCTGAGACCCGTCCTAAAACATGAGATGTGAGATCCAAATCCTTCCCCTTCCAATCCTGAGACCCTTCCGATAGCATGAGATGTGATAGCTCAATGCTTCTAATATCAAAACTGAGACCCTCCCTATAGTATGAGATGTGGTATCTAAGTCCTTCCCATTCCTATCCTGAGACCCTTCCGATAGCAGAGATGTGATATCTCAATGCTTATACCAAACCTGATGACCCATCCTATGGCATGAGATGTGATATCCAACTCCTTCCCATTGCAATCCTGAGTTCCTTCCTATAGCATGAGATGTGATATCTCAATGCTTCTATCAAACCTGAGACCCTTCCTTTAGCATGAGATGTGATATCCAACTCCTTGCCATTCCAATCCTGAGACTCCTCCTATAGCATGAGATGTGATATCTCAATGCTTCTAATACCAAACATGGGACCCGTCCTATAACATGAGATATGATATCCAAATCCTTCCCCTTCCAAACCTGAGACCCTTCCTTTAGCATGAGATGTGATATCCAAATCCTTCCCATTCCAATCCTGAAACCCTTCCTATAGCATGAGATGTGATAGCTCAATGTTTCTAATAAAAAACCTGAGACCCTTCCTATAGCAAGAGATGTGATATCCAAATCCTTCCCATTCCAATCCTGAGACCCTTCCTATAACGAGATGTGATATCCAACGCCTTCCCATTCCAACCTGAGACACTTCCTATAGCATGAGAAGGGATATCCAAATCCTTCCCATTCCAATCCTGAGATCCTTCCTATAACATGATGTGATATCCAATTCCTTTCCATTCCAAACATGAGACCCTTCCTATTGGATGAGATGTGATATCCAACTCCTTCCCATTCAAATCCTGAGACCCTTCCTATACCATGAGATGTGATATCTCAATGCTTCTAATACCAAACCTGGGACCCGCCCTATAACATGAGATATGATATCCAAATCCTTCCCCTTCCAAACCTGAGACCCTTCCTTTAGCATGAGATGTGATATCCAAATCCTTCCCATTCCAATCCTGAAACCCTTCCTATAGCATGAGATGTGATATCTCAATGTTTCTAATAAAAAACCTGAGACCCTTCCTATAGCAAGAGATGTGATATCCAAATCCTTCCCATTTCAATCTTGAGACTGTAAGGATATTTGGCGTGTTACAGCACAGAGTACAGCACTACTGCACAGATAGCAATTTTTTTTGATGCAGCACCACCACATGGGTGTGGTGCATTGCTATATGTGTTGCCAGATTAACATGGACATATAAGTAAAGACAGGCTATTCAGTCAAAACGATTTTAACATATAAGATGCAAATCTATTTTTACAGTTAAAAGCACACGTGCACACTCAAAAATGCACACTATTTTTCACCTGAAATGCCTGTGGTGCAAGAGACACATTTGAAAATTAATAACTAACATTATTAATAAATAACCTGACTAATAAAACTGCATTTAACATAACCCACTAATAAAAATGTGTCTCCACTGCAGAATTAGGCCTACTCTGAAAGTGAACTTTTAAACGCACATTCATTTTTTTCTTTTTCTCTGCTGCTCTGTCCACATAACTACAGGAAGCAAAAGGGCTCGAAGGAACAGGAAATCAGTTGGTTACAAATAATTACTGTAGAAATGAGCCATTGTGTAGTGAGGGAGGAGATGGCATGATTGATTCTGATTGGAGCAGCGTCATAGCAAGTATCATGCTAGAGGCAGTGATGAGAGTCTTGCTGGGGGAGCTTGAAGAGAGGGGGAGGACAGTCGGGATTTGGCAGAGCTGGGAGAAGGACCTGTTTTCCTGGCTGAAGCATTCCTGCTGCAAAAGCTGAGAATTCCAGGCAATAACCCCGGTTTGAGAACGAAAGACGCTTGTTTTCACCGTGGTTAATCTTCAAGGGAGCCAAATTCAGAAACAGAACAGCTGAAGAAAACTCATGCTGAACAGATAGGGTAATTACAGAAGTGTGGGGGCTGAGTGTGTACGAGAATATTCAGTCAGTGTAGGAAAGGAGATTCCTGTGCTTTAATCACATGTTTAATGTTGCAAATTGAGTTCTTGTCTCCGCCACTCTCTTTTCAGTGTATAGACAATGCTGTTACTGTGCTATTTTATTTATTTCTGTAAAGAGTGAGATCGTGTTTAAATGCAACTTTTATAATACACAAAAATATTTGAAAGCAGACGGGTGGTGTGTTTTACATTTACCAAAACAGTGCTGATGATGTGGGGAGATGTTTAGACAGTGCAATTGTCATTTTCAAGGTAGCTAAACATCAAATTTGGCTGCAGCCGTGTGCACAATGTAATTCAGTATGAGCAGTTATAACTAACTGTGTGTGTTGTAGTTTGTCGGAGGTCTATGAGTCGGCAAAAAGGGAGGCCCGGGACATAGTTCACTACCGTATATAAGATAGTGAAAATACCACATGATAGCTCGCTGCCGTAGATAAGACAGAGAGAAATTGCCCATGGTGGCACACTAAAAATGAAAATGTGGCGTTCCTGAAATGCAAGCCTGAGGTCTCTCTAGTGATTACACAAAAAATCTAAGCAAAAATAAGGGGTTCTGGATATTGGGGTCACAAATAAAACAAGGGAATTATGCTCACCAAAATACCACCAACCACGCATACCAACCACGCATACCAAATACGCATGTCTGTGTGCTGAAATAATGCATGTCCACTGTATTATTGTTGTACATGGCCCAATCTGAATACAAGGAGTGATTGTTGCTAAGTTATATTTCGGCGGTAAGAAAATACCGTCAGGCCCCAAATCTCCACAAAATACCCTACAAGACCCTTCCTATAGCATGAGATGTGATATCCAACTCCTTTCCATTCCAACCTGAGACCCTTCCTATAGCATGAGAAGGGATATCCAACTCCTTCCCAATCCAATCCTGAGACCCTTCCGATAGCAGAGATGTGATATCTCAATGCTTATACCAAACCTGAGACCCTACCTTTAGTATGATGTGATATCCAAATCCTTCACATTCCAATCCTGAGACCCTTCCTATAGCATGAGATGTGATATCTCAATGCTTCTAATACCAAACCTGAGATCCTTCCTAAAACATGAGATGTGAGATCCAAATCCTTCCCCTTCCAAACCTGAGACCTTTCCTTTAGCATATGTGATATCCAACTCCTTCCCATTCCAATCCTGAGACCCTTCCGATAGCATGAGTAGTGATATCTCAATGCTTCTAATATCAAACCTGAGACCCTCCCTATAGCATGAGATGTGATATCCAACTCCTTGCCATTCCAATCCTGAGACCCTTCCTATAACATGAGACGTGATATCCAACTCCTTCCAATTCCAATCCTGAGACTCCTCCTATAGCATGATATGTGATATCTCAATGCTTATAATACCAAACCTGAGATCCTTCCTATAACATGAGATGTGATATCCAACTCCTTCCCATTCCAAACCTGAGACCCTTCCAATAGCATGAGATTTGATATCTCAATGCTTCTAAAAACAAACATGAGAACCATCCTATAACGAGATGTGAAATCCCAATCCTTCCCTTCCCAAACCTGAGACCCTTCCTATAGCTCGAGATGTGATATCAAACTCCTTCCCATTCCAATCCTGAGATAGCTTGAGATGTGATATCCAACTCCTTCCCATTCCAATCCTGAGACCCTTATTATACCATGAGATGTGATATCTCAAGGCTTCTAATACCAAACCTGAGACCCGTCCTATAACATGAGATGTGATATCCAAATCCTTCCCCTTCCAAACCTGAGACCCTTCCTTTAGCATGAGATGTGATATCCAAATCCTTCCCATTCCAATCCTGAAACCCTTCCTATAGCATGAGATGTGATAGCTCAATGTTTCTAATAAAAAACCTGAGACCCTTCCTATAGCAATAGATGTGATATCCAAATCCTTCCCATTCCAATCCTGAGACCCTTCCTATAACGAGATGTGATATCCAACTCCTTCCCATTCCAACCTGAGACACTTCCTATAGCATGAGAAGGGATATCCAAATCCTTCCCATTCCAATCCTGAGATCCTTCCTATAACATGATGTGATATCCAATTCCTTCCCATTCCAAACCTGAGACCCATCCTATTGGATGAGATGTGATATCCAACTCCTTCCCTTTCCAATCCTGAGACCCTTCCTATAACATGAGATGTGATGTCTCAATGCTTCTAATACCAAACCTGAGATCCTTCCTATGGCATGAGATGTCATATAAAGCTCCTTCCCATTCCATTCCTGAGACCCTTCCTATAGCATGAGATGTGATATCCAACTCCTTCCCATTCCAATCCTGAGACCCTTCCTATAGCATGAGATGTGATATCTCAATGCTTCTAATACCAAACCCGAGATCCTTCCTATAACATGAGATGTGATATCCAAATCCTTCCCATTCCAACCTGAGACCCTTCCGATAGCATGAGATGTGATATCCCAATGCTTCTACCAAACCTGAGACCCATACTATGGCATGAGATGTGATATCAAACTCCTTCCCATTCCAATCCTGAGACCCTTCCTATAGCTTGAGATGTGATATCCAACTCCTTCCCATTCCAATTCTGAGACCCTTCCTATACCATGAGACTTGATATCGCAATGCTTCTAATACCAAACCTGAGACCCGTCCTATAACATGAGATGTGATATCCAAATCCTTCCCCTTCCAAGCCTTAGACCCTTCCTTTATCATGAGATGTGATATCAAACTCCTTCACATTCCAATCCTGAGACCCTTCCGATATCATGAGATTTTTTATCTCAAAGCTTCTGATATCAAACTTGAGACCCTCCCTAGAGCATGAGATGTGACATCCCAGTCCTTCCCATTCCAATCCTGAGACGCTTCCTATAGCATGAGATGTGATATCTCAATGCTTCTAATACCAAACCTGAGACCCTTCCTATAACATGAGATGGGATATCCAACTCCTTCCCATTCCAATCCTGACACTCTTCCGATAGCAGAGATGTGATATCTCAATGCTTATACCAAACCTGAGATCCTTCCTATGGCATGAGATGTCATATAAAACTCATTCCCATTCCATTCCTGAGACCCTTCCTATAGCATGAGATGTGATATCCAACTCCTTCCCATTCCAATCCTGAGACCCTTCCTATAGCATGAGATGTGATATCTCAATGCTTCTAATACCAAACCTGAGATCCTTCCTATAACATGAGATGTGATATCCAAATCCTTCCCATTCCAACCTGAGACCCTTCCGATAGCATGAGATGTGATATCCCAATGCTTCTACCAAACCTGAGACCCTTCCTATAGCTTGAGATGTGATATCCAACTCCTTCCCATTCCAATTCTGAGACCCTCCTATACCATGAGACTTGATATCGCAATGCTTCTAATACCAAACCTGAGACCCGTCCTATAACATGAGATGTGATATCCAAATCCTTCCCCTTCCAAACCTTAGACCCTTCCTGTTATGAGGTGGTTACATTTACTTCATTGAGTTTACAATCACATCAATTCAGCTGCTGCCATGTAACCTAGTTACCAAGGAACCTTTGTTGTTATGATTAAGCAAAGGTTCCACATAGAGAGGATTGAGAGCAGTAGGACAGCCACAGCTGGGGGCCTTTCTCTTGGATTAACTAAAGAAATAAAGCCTCTCTATAAAGACAAGCATCAACGTGAAGCGTGGTCATTTACTTATTAACATTGGCGACGAGGATAGGGCCAAGGAGAAAAGGCCCCCAGCAGCAGCAACACTGCAGCAATATTGATTACAGTTTGGATGCAAATGGACGGAGTGTTACACTAGATGTGTTGTGTAATAGCAGGCGAGAAACACGGCCATCCTCCTGGAGCGGAGTAAACCAGCAAAGCGCATTTTGGAGCGGAGCACCAAGAAAGAAGTCAGTGCCTGGCAGTGGAGAGAACCATAAAAGCATACTGGAGCTGAGCACGAATATTGAGGAGGTTGGATGACCTGTGGATCACAAATTGCAACTACCACAGACAGCGCTGACAATATCAGCACAGGTTCCACCTGAAATCACACCTTATAAAATTTAAGTACAAGTAAGTGACAGTGTGGCTGTGTAAGGTTTCCTACCTGGGGGTGACATTAATTAATTCACAACATGGCAAACGTCCCAGCCCCAATTTTCTTCCTGCCTACACCAGGTGAGCCCAGAGTGCGTTGGATAGACTGGAAAGAGGGTTTTCAAAAATATGCACTGGCAGCATTTGGACCCAATTTCTCCAACGAGCGCAAAGAGGCGCTCCTATTTCACTGTTTAGGTGCTGCAGGACAGGAAGTGGTCAAAAAACTACCAGAACCTCCAGACATTCCTGATGGGGGTCCATATGAGAAAACATTAGCAAAATTAGACAAACACTACTGTGTTGAAGAAAATATAATTCTTGAAAGGTACAAATTTGCCACGAGAACTCAAAAAACTGGAGAGAGTATTGAGGAATTTGTAACTGCTCTTAGAGGTTTAGCCATCAAATGTAGATTTGACCATTGTCGAGATGAGCATGTCAGGGACCAACTCATGATTAAGTGTTCTAATGATAACATCAGGAAGGAGTTATGGAAGGAAAGAAATCCTTCTCTTGATAGAGCAATTGAGATAGCGAAAATGATAGAACACACAGACAAATGTATACAAATGCTTCAAGTGGATAATACATCTCAAGATAAGCCCAAAACTGATGACAATGAAGCTGCCATACATAAGGTTTCGAGAGTGATGCAGAGAGGTGCAGCAACTGCACGTCGCACTTGGCAAATGGGTAGGAGACCTGAGGGTCGCCAAGGTCCCTTTACCAGAGCATGGGGACAAGGATCATCTACCAGAGGGTCGCCCAGTGAGAATGTTACATTCAGGGGTGGCAGGGACTCTGGTTATCCTAGAGGTGCATCAATTAGGAGGTGTTTCAGATGTGGGAGTCTATATCACAAAGCATCTGACAAAGAATGTTATGCATCAAACATTATATGTAATGAATGTGGGGTCAGAGGACACATGGCTAGATGCTGTAGGAATTTTTATACCGCCCCAAGTCAAATACATGAAGTCAATGCAGATCAAGAATTTATATCAATTGATGATGCTGGTAGAGAAGTTATATTTTCAGTCAATGCCATTGATGGGAAGGTCAAGAAAAAGAAACCATATGCAACTGTGTTAGTTGGAGGGGTGCCAGTATCAATGCTCATGGACAGTGGAGCAGATTATACTTTGATAAGTGTGCAAGTTTGGAAGGAGAAATTTGGATGTTGTACATTGTGGGAGAATGTAGTCAGAGCAAATGCTTATGGAGATGTGCCCATAGAAATTTTAGGGTGCTTTGAAGCTGAGCTCCAATTCAAAGACAGGAAGGCGTTAGGGACTATCCATGTAGCCAACAGAGGTGGAGAGCTGTTGTCCTGGAGCGATCAGGCAGAGCTCAAGATAAGACTTGAAGCAAGCCACCCAGAACAGGTTTTGACTGTTGAAGGTGGAAAATCCGGTGGAAAATCGGTCTCGAGCATTGTTATGGAAGGGGCCAGAGGGCATATGAGTGGCACTAAGTTAGGGTGCTTGAAGGGATTTGTGCACAAAATTCGTTTGAAAAGGGATGCCATTCCCAAAGTTGCCAAATTACGGACCATTCCCTTGGCCCTGAGAAAAGATGTAGAGAGTGAATTGAATAAAATGGAAAGTGAAGGGGTGATAGAGAGAATTGATTCCTCAGAGTGGGTTAGTCCTATTGTAATAGTGAGAAAGAGCAGTGGATCTCTGCGGATATGCATAGACCTTAGACACCTGAATAAAAATGTAGTGGCTGACAAATTTCCTTTACCCAGAATAGATGATTTATTGGCAGGGGTGTCTGATTCCAAAGTATTTTCTCTTATTGACCTCAAATCTGCATATCACCAAGTAGAATTACACCCTGATTCGAGAGATCTCACAGCTTTCATTACCCCTATTGGCCTTTTCAGATGTATAAGAATGCCATTTGGATTGATTTCAGCAGCTAGCGTATTTCAGAACGTCATGTACAGATTACTGGGAGGAGAGAGAGGTGTCATGTGTTACCAGGATGATGTGCTAGTATGTGGGAAAAATGAAGCAGAACATGATAAAAGGTTAGAGAGAGTGTTGAACATATTCAAAGAGGCTGGCCTTACAGTATCGTTAGAGAAATGCATATTCAAAACTGACAAAGTTGAATATCTAGGTCATGAAATTACAGTTGAAGGGATCAAACCCAAAGAAAAGGCCATAGAAGCTATTCGCAAGATGGAAGCACCAAAATCCAAAGCAGATATACTATCTTTTCTAGGTCTGGTTGAATTTTATGGCAAGTTTGTTAGAGGGTTGGCAAATTTGTCAAGGAACATGAGGATGTTGACTCGTAAAGGTGTTACGTTCAAGTGGAATGAATCTTGTGAGGAAGAGTTTGGTAAGATTAAAGATGCTATAGTCAATGCACCCATCTTGAAAACGTTTGAAGAAAGTAGACATTCATTACTATTTGTGGATGAAAGTGACTATGGTATTGGGGCAGTCCTAATGCAGGAAGATCAGGAGGGCTTACACACCATAGCATTTGCCTCTAGATCTCTCAAAGGACCTGAGAACAGATATTCAGTGGTAGAAAAGGAAGCATTGGCTTGTGTCTGGGGAGTGGAAAAGTTCAAAAGATATTTGTGGGGCAGAGAATTCACAGTATGTACAGACCATAAACCCCTAATAGGAATATTTACCAAAGGTGGTCTGGAGGGAGTCTCCAGACGCATCATGAAGTGGGTGACATCCCTACAAGGCCTGCAATATGATATGCTTCACATTAGTGGTGAAACCAACGTAGTTGCTGATGCCTTATCCAGATCAGTAGTGAGAGAAACAGTGTCTGAGGAGTCTCCTCTGACTTGTGAGAAAGGTGTTGAAATATTTCAGGTTCATGAGTCAGTAAAGAAAGAGGAGTGGGACAATGCATGTTCAGAGGATGAATTGTACCAGAGAGTTTTAACATTGGTGACGCAGAACAGAATAAGAAACTATATTGGTGATTTAGGCGGGTTTGCCAAAGTTAAGGAAGAACTCTGGATTGATAAAGGATACTTACATAGAGGACATCAGATGGTTGTACCTATTAAAATGAGAAAATTAATAATTGAGCTAGCTCATGTTGGGCATTTGGGACTGCCTAGAACCAAAGGCTTGGTTAGAGCAGAATTTTGGTGGCCTAATCTTGACAAAGACACTGAAGAAGTGGTCAACAATTGTTGTGATTGCATTGAAGGTAATAAGGGTCTCAGGATTCAAAAAGTACCCATGACTGTTAGAAAGCCATCCACAGTTCCATGGGATGAGGTTGCTTTAGACTTACTAGGGCCTTTCAATATCAAAGGTGGGAGAGACACCTATGTACTGGTTGTCATAGATTTATTATCCAAGTGGCCCGAAATATTTACACTAAGAGACATATCCAGCAGTAGCATCATTAAATGTTTGGAGCAATTATTTTGGAGAGAGGGATTCCCCAGAAAGTGTTTATCAGATAATGGGACCCAATTGGTTTCCAAGGAATTTAGAGAGTTCTTGAGTAACCATGGAATAGAACAAGTAACCACTTCATTATATCATCCCCAGACCAATGGGTGTGTAGAACGCTTCAACCGCACTCTCATGGATGCAATTAGAATTGCGGTAGCAACAGGAGGTGACTGGATCAGGACCATAATGGAGAGAACATTCCAATATAGACTAGCACCACACAGTGTTACGGGTGTATCCCCATTTGAACTATTAAGAGGGAGGAAACCTAACTCACACATGTGTCCAGGCTGGATGGGAAGGTCAAAATTCGTAGGAATAGATCTGGAGGGAGTGAGAGAGAAGATATTTGAATCTGGGGTCAGATCCAAGGAGCAATATGACAGGAAGAATGCTTGTAGAGAATTCAGTCTTGAGGAAGGTGATTGGATCAAGATCAAACTTCCCACCAAGGTGCGCAAAGGTGCATCCATATTTTCACAGCCCAAACAAGTTGTTAAAGATTTGGGATCTTCGGTGCTTGTTAAAGGGGGTGGGGTCTGGAACAAGGAGAGGATAGCAATTTGCAAAAAGGTAAACAACAACTTGTAACTGCACTGCAAGGTATTTAAAGCAATTTAATTATTTCTTCATATAGCGGTGTATCAGATACTATGTAAATAATGAACTACTTATGTTCAATGAAATCTATTATCTAGTTTAGGCAAATACTTATATTTTGGTAAAAGGAAGGGAGGTGTTAGGAGGTGGTTACATTTACTTCATTGAGTTTACAATCACATCAATTCAGCTGCTGCCATGTAACCTAGTTACCAAGGAACCTTTGTTGTTATGATTAAGCAAAGGTTCCACATTCTAGCAGCAGAGAGAGAGAGGATTGAGAGCAGGAGGACAGCCACAGCTGGGGGCCTTTCTCTTGGATTAACTAAAGAAATAAAGCCTCTCTATAAAGACAAGCATCAACGTGAAGCGTGGTCATTTACTTATTAACACTTCCTTTATCATGAGATGTGATATCCAACTCCTTCACATTCCAAACCTGAGACCCTTCCTATAGCTTGAGATGTGATATCAAACTCCTTCCCATTCCAATCCCGATATAGCTTGAGATGTGATATCCAACTCCATCCCATTCCAATCCTGAGACCCTTCCGATAGCATGAGATGTGATAGCTCAATGCTTCTAATATCAAAACTGAGACCCTCCCTATAGTATGAGATGTGATATCTAAGTCCTTCCCATTCCTATCCTGAGACCCTTCCGATAGCAGAGATGTGATATCTCAATGCTTATACCAAACCTGATGACCCATCCTATGGCATGAGATGTGATATCCAACTCCTTCCCATTGCAATCCTGAGTTCCTTCCTATAGCATGAGATGTGATATCTCAATGCTTCTATCAAACCTGAGACCCTTCCTTTAGCATGAGATGTGATATCCAACTCCTTGCCATTCCAATCCTGAGACCCTTCGTATAACATGAGACGTGATATCCAACTCCTTCCCATTCCAATCCTGAGACTCCTCCTATAGCATGAGATGTGATATCTCAATGCTTCTAATACCAAACATGGGACCCGTCCTATAACATGAGATATGATATCCAAATCCTTCCCCTTCCAAACCTGAGACCCTTCCTTTAGTATGAGATGTGATATCCAAATCCTTCCCATTCCAATCCTGAAACCCTTCCTATAGCATGAGATGTGATAGCTCAATGTTTCTAATAAAAAACCTGAGACCCTTCCTATAGCAAGAGATGTGATATCCAAATCCTTCCCATTCCAATCCTGAGACCCTTCCTATAACGAGATGTGATATCCAACGCCTTCCCATTCCAACCTGAGACACTTCCTATAGCATGAGAAGGGATATCCAAATCCTTCCCATTCCAATCCTGAGATCCTTCCTATAACATGATGTGATATCCAATTCCTTTCCATTCCAAACCTGAGACCCTTCCTATTGGATGAGATGTGATATCAACTCCTTCCCATTCCAAACCTGAGACCCTTCCTATAGCATGAGATGTTATATCTTAATGCTTCTAAAACCAAACCTGAGAACCATCCTATAACATCTGAACTCCAAATCCTTCCCTTTCCAAACCTGAGACCCTTCCGATAGCATGAGATGTGATATCTCAATGCTACTAAAACCAAACATGAGAACCATCCTATAACATGAGATGTGAAATCCAAATCCTTCACTTTCCAAACCTGAGACCCTTCCTATAGCTTGAGATGTGATATCAAACTCCTTCCCATTCCAATCCTGAGATAGCTTGAGATGTGATAGCCAACTCCTTCCCATTCCAATCCTGAGACCCTTCCTATACCATGAGATTTGATATCTCAATGCTTCTAATACCAAACCTGAGACCCGTCCTAAAACATGAGATGTGAGATCCAAATCCTTCCCCTTCCAAACCTGAGACCCTTCCTATAGCTTGAGATGTGATATCAAACTCCTTCCCATTCCAATCCCGAGATAGCTTGAGATGTGATATCCAACTCCATCCCATTCCAATCCTGAGACCCTTCCGATAGCATGAGATGTGATAGCTCAATGCTTCTAATATCAAAACTGAGACCCTCCCTATAGTATGAGATGTGATATCTAAGTCCTTCCCATTCCTATCCTGAGACCCTTCCGATAGCAGAGATGTGATATCTCAATGCTTATACCAAACCTGATGACCCATCCTATGGCATGAGATGTGATATCCAACTCCTTCCCATTGCAATCCTGAGTTCCTTCCTATAGCATGAGATGTGATATCTCAATGCTTCTATCAAACCTGAGACCCTTCCTTTAGCATGAGATGTGATATCCAACTCCTTGCCATTCCAATCCTGAGACTCCTCCTATAGCATGAGATGTGATATCTCAATGCTTCTAATACCAAACATGGGACCCGTCCTATAACATGAGATATGATATCCAAATCCTTCCCCTTCCAAACCTGAGACCCTTCCTTTAGCATGAGATGTGATATCCAACTCCTTCCCATTCCAATCCTGAGACTCCTCCTATAGCATGAGATGTGATATCTCAATGCTTCTAATACCAAACATGGGACCCATCCTATAACATGAGATATGATATCCAAATCCTTCCCCTTCCAAACCTGAGACCCTTCCTTTAGCATGAGATGTGATATCCAAATCCTTCCCATTCCAATCCTGAAACCCTTCCTATAGCATGAGATGTGATAGCTCAATGTTTCTAATAAAAAACCTGAGACCCTTCCTATAGCAAGAGATGTGATATCCAAATCCTTCCCATTCCAATCCTAAGACCCTTCCTGTAACGAGATGTGATATCCAACGCCTTCCCATTCCAACCTGAGACACTTCCTATAGCATGAGAAGGGATATCCAAATCCTTCCCATTCCAATCCTGAGATCCTTCCTATAACATGATATGATATCCAATTCCTTTCCATTCCAAACCTGAGACCCTTCCTATTGGATGAGATGTGATATCAACTCCTTCCCATTCCAAACCTGAGACCCTTCCTATAGCATGAGATGTTATATCTTAATGCTTCTAAAACCAAACCTGAGAACCATCCTATAACATGTGAACTCCAAATCCTTCCCTTTCCAAACCTGAGACCCTTCCGATAGCATGAGATGTGATATCTCAATGCTACTAAAACCAAACATGAGAACCATCCTATAACATGAGATGTGAAATCCAAATCCTTCCCTTTCCAAACCTGAGACCCTTCCTATAGCTTGAGATGTGATATCAAACTCCTTCCCATTCCAATCCTGAGATAGCTTGAGATGTGATAGCCAACTCCTTCCCATTCCAATCCTGAAACCCTTCCTATAACATGAGATGTGATATCTCAATGCTACTAAAACCAAACACGAGAACCATCCTATAACATGAGATGTGAAATCCAAATCCTTCCCTTTCCAAACCTGAGACCCTTCCTATAGCTTGAGATGTGATATCAAACTCCTTCCCATTCCAATCCTGAGATAGCTTGAGATGTGATAGCCAACTCCTTCCTATTCCAATCCTGAGACCCTTCCTATAACATGAGATGTGATATCTCAATGCTTCTAATACCAAACCTGAGACCCGTCCTAAAACATGAGATGTGAGATCCAAATCCTTCCCCTTCCAATCCTGAAACCCTTCCGATAGCATGAGATGTGATAGCTCAATGCTTCTAATATCAAAACTGAGACCCTCCCTATAGTATGAGATGTGGTATCTAAGTCCTTCCCATTCCTATCCTGAGACCCTTCCGATAGCAGAGATGTGATATCTCAATGCTTATACCAAACCTGATGACCCATCCTATGGCATGAGATGTGATATCCAACTCCTTCCCATTGCAATCCTGAGTTCCTTCCTATAGCATGAGATGTGATATCTCAATGCTTCTATCAAACCTGAGACCCTTCCTTTAGCATGAGATGTGATATCCAACTCTTGCCATTCCAATCCTGAGACCCTTCGTATAACATGAAACGTGATATCCAACTCCTTCCCATTCCAATCCTGAGACTTCTCCTATAGCATGAGATGTGATATCTCAATGCTTCTAATACCAAACATGGGACCCGTCCTATAACATGAGATATGATATCCAAATCCTTCCCCTTCCAAACCTGAGACCCTTCCTTTAGCATGAGATGTGATATCCAAATCCTTCCCATTCCAATCCTGAAACCCTTCCTATAGCATGAGATGTGATAGCTCAATGTTTCTAATAAAAAACCTGAGACCCTTCCTATAGCAAGAGATGTGATATCCAAATCCTTCCCATTCCAATCCTGAGACCCTTCCTATAACGAGATGTGATATCCAACGCCTTCCCATTCCAACCTGAGACACTTCCTATAGCATGAGAAGGGATATCCAAATCCTTCCCATTCCAATCCTGAGATCCTTCCTATAACATGATGTGATATCCAATTCCTTTCCATTCCAAACCTGAGACCCTTCCTATTGGATGAGATGTGATATCCAACTCCTTCCCATTCAAATCCTGAGACCCTTCCTATACCATGAGATGTGATATCTCAATGCTTCTAATACCAAACCTGGGACCCGCCCTATAACATGAGATATGATATCCAAATCCTTCCCCTTCCAAACCTGAGACCCTTCCTTTAGCATGAGAGGTGATATCCAAATCCTTCCCATTCCAATCCTGAAACCCTTCCTATAGCATGAGATGTGATATCTCAATGTTTCTAATAAAAAACCTGAGACCCTTCCTATAGCAAGAGATGTGATATCCAAATCCTTCCCATTTCAATCTTGAGACTGTAAGGATATTTGGCGTGTTACAGCACAGAGTACAGCACTACTGCACAGATAGCAATTTTTTTTGATGCAGCACCACCACATGGGTGTGGTGCATTGCTATATGTGTTGCCAGATTAACATGGACATATAAGTAAAGACAGGCTATTCAGTCAAAACGATTTTAACATATAAGATGCAAATCTATTTTTACAGTTAAAAGCACACGTGCACACTCAAAAATGCACACTATTTTTCACCTGAAATGCCTGTGGTGCAAGAGACACATTTGAAAATTAATAACTAACATTATTAATAAATAACCTGACTAATAAAACTGCATTTAACATAACCCACTAATAAAAATGTGTCTCCACTGCAGAATTAGGCCTACTCTGAAAGTGAACTTTTAAACGCACATTCATTTTTTTCTTTTTCTCTGCTGCTCTGTCCACATAACTACAGGAAGCAAAAGGGCTCGAAGGAACAGGAAATCAGTTGGTTACAAATAATTACTGTAGAAATGAGCCATTGTGTAGTGAGGGAGGAGATGGCATGATTGATTCTGATTGGAGCAGCGTCATAGCAAGTATCATGCTAGAGGCAGTGATGAGAGTCTTGCTGGGGGAGCTTGAAGAGAGGGGGAGGACAGTCGGGATTTGGCAGAGCTGGGAGAAGGACCTGTTTTCCTGGCTGAAGCATTCCTGCTGCAAAAGCTGAGAATTCCAGGCAATAACCCCGGTTTGAGAACGAAAGACGCTTGTTTTCACCGGGGTTAATCTTCAAGGGAGCCAAATTCAGAAACAGAACAGCTGAAGAAAACTCATGTTGAACAGATAAGGTAATTACAGAAGTGTGGGGGCTGAGTGTGTACGAGAATATTCAGTCAGTGTAGGAAAGGAGATTCCTGTGCTTTAATCACATGTTTAATGTTGTAAATTGAGTTCTTGTCTCCTCCACTCTCTTTTCAGTGTATAGACAATGCTGTTACTGTGCTATTTTATTTATTTCTGTAAAGAGTGAGATTGTGTTTAAATGCAACTTTTATAATACACAAAAATATTTGAAAGCAGACGGGTGGTGTGTTTTACATTTACCAAAACAGTGCTGATGATGTGGGGAGATGTTTAGACAGTGCAATTGTCATTTTCAAGGTAGCTAAACATCAAATTTGGCTGCAGCCGTGTGCACAATGTAATTCAGTATGAGCAGTTATAACTAACTGTGTGTGTTGTAGTTTCTCGGAGGTCTATGAGTCGGCAAAAAGGGAGGCCCGGGACATAGTTCACTACCGTATATAAGATAGTGAAAATACCACATGATAGCTCGCTGCCGTAGATAAGACAAAGAGAAATTGCCCATGGTGGCACACTAAAAATGAAAATGTGGCGTTCCTGAAATGCAAGCCTGAGGTCTCTCTAGTGATTACACAAAAAATATAAGCAAAAATAAGGGGTTCTGGATATTGGGGCCACAAATAAAACAAGGGAATTATGCCCACCAAAATACCACCAACCACGCATACCAACCACGCATACCAAATACGCATGTCTGTGTGCTGAAATAATGCATGTCCACTGTATTATTGTTGTACATGGCCCAATCTGAATACAAGGAGTGATTGTTGCTAAGTTATTTTTCGGCGGTAAGAAAATACCGTCAGGCCCCAAATCTCCACAAAATACCCTACAAGACCCTTCCTATAGCATGAGATGTGATATCCAACTCCTTTCCATTCCAACCTGAGACCCTTCCTATAGCATGAGAAGGGATATCCAACTCCTTCCCAATCCAATCCTGAGACCCTTCCGATAGCAGAGATGTGATATCTCAATGCTTATACCAAACCTGAGACCCTACCTTTAGTATGATGTGATATCCAAATCCTTCACATTCCAATCCTGAGACCCTTCCTATAGCATGAGATGTGATATCTCAATGCTTCTAATACCAAACCTGAGATCCTTCCTAAAACATGAGATGTGAGATCCAAATCCTTCCCCTTCCAAACCTGAGACCTTTCCTTTAGCATATGTGATATCCAACTCCTTCCCATTCCAATCCTGAGACCCTTCCGATAGCATGAGATGTGATATCTCAATGCTTCTAATATCAAACCTGAGACCCTCCCTATAGCATGAGATGTGATATCCAACTCCTTGCCATTCCAATCCTGAGACCCTTCCTATAACATGAGACGTGATATCCAACTCCTTCCCATTCCAATCCTGAGACTCCTCCTATAGCATGATATGTGATATCTCAATGCTTCTAATACCAAACCTGAGATCCTTCCTATAACATGAGATGTGATATCCAACTCCTTCCCATTCCAAACCTGAGACCCTTCCAATAGCATGAGATTTGATATCTCAATGCTTCTAAAAACAAACATGAGAACCATCCTATAACGAGATGTGAAATCCCAATCCTTCCCTTCCCAAACCTGAGACCCTTCCTATAGCTCGAGATGTGATATCAAACTCCTTCCCATTCCAATCCTGAGATAGCTTGAGAAGTGATATCCAACTCCTTCCCATTCCAATCCTGAGACCCTTATTATACCATGAGATGTGATATCTCAAGGCTTCTAATACCAATCCTGAGACCCGTCCTATAACACGAGATGTGATATCCAAATCCTTCCCCTTCCAAACCTGAGACCCTTCCTTTAGCATGAGATGTGATATCCAAATCCTTCCCATTCCAATCCTGAAACCCTTCCTATAGCATGAGATGTGATAGCTCAATGTTTCTAATAAAAAACCTGAGACCCTTCCTATAGCAATAGATGTGATATCCAAATCCTTCCCATTCCAATCCTGAGACCCTTCCTATAACGAGATGTGATATCCAACTCCTTCCCATTCCAACCTGAGACACTTCCTATAGCATGAGAAGGGATATCCAAATCCTTCCCATTCCAATCCTGAGATCCTTCCTATAACATGATGTGATATCCAATTCCTTCCCATTCCAAACCTGAGACCCATCCTATTGGATGAGATGTGATATCCAACTCCTTCCCATTCCAATCCTGAGACCCTTCCTATAACATGAGATGTGATGTCTCAATGCTTCTAATACCAAACCTGAGATCCTTCCTATGGCATGAGATGTCATATAAAGCTCCTTCCCATTCCATTCCTGAGACCCTTCCTATAGCATGAGATGTGATATCCAACTCCTTCCCATTCCAATCCTGAGACCCTTCCTATAGCATGAGATGTGATATCTCAATGCTTCTAATACCAAACCCGAGATCCTTCCTATAACATGAGATGTGATATCCAAATCCTTCCCATTCCAACCTGAGACCCTTACGATAGCATGAGATGTGATATCCCAATGCTTCTACCAAACCTGAGACCCATACTATGGCATGAGATGTGATATCAAACTCCTTCCCATTCCAATCCTGAGACCCTTCCTATAGCTTGAGATGTGATATCCAACTCCTTCCCATTCCAATTCTGAGACCCTTCCTATACCATGAGACTTGATATCGCAATGCTTCTAATACCAAACCTGAGACCCGTCCTATAACATGAGATGTGATATCCAAATCCTTCCCCTTCCAAGCCTTACACCCTTCCTTTATCATGAGATGTGATATCAAACTCCTTCACATTCCAATCCGGAGACCCTTCCGATATCATGAGATTTTTTATCTCAAAGCTTCTGATATCAAACTTGAGACCCTCCCTATAGCATGAGATGTGACATCCCAGTCCTTCCCATTCCAATCCTGAGACGCTTCCTATAGCATGAGATGTGATATCTCAATGCTTCTAATACCAAACCTGAGACCCTTCCTATAACATGAGATGGGATATCCAACTCCTTCCCATTCCAATCCTGACACTCTTCCGATAGCAGAGATGTGATATATCAATGCTTATACCAAACCTGAGATCCTTCCTATGGCATGAGATGTCATATAAAACTCATTCCCATTCCATTCCTGAGACCCTTCCTATAGCATGAGATGTGATATCCAACTCCTTCCCATTCCAATCCTGAGACCCTTCCTATAGCATGAGATGTGATATCTCAATGCTTCTAATACCAAACCTGAGATCCTTCCTATAACATGAGATGTGATATCCAAATCCTTCCCATTCCAACCTGAGACCCTTCCGATAGCACGAGATGTGATATCCCAATGCTTCTACCAAACCTGAGACCCTTCCTATAGCTTGAGATGTGATATCCAACTCCTTCCCATTCCAATTCTGAGACCCTCCTATACCATGAGACTTGATATCGCAATGCTTCTAATACCAAACCTGAGACCCGTCCTATAACATGAGATGTGATATCCAAATCCTTCCCCTTCCAAACCTTAGACCCTTCCTTTATCATGAGATGTGATATCCAACTCCTTCACATTCCAAACCTGAGACCCTTCCTATAGCTTGAGATGTGATATCAAACTCCTTCCCATTCCAATCCCGATATAGCTTGAGATGTGATATCCAACTCCATCCCATTCCAATCCTGAGACCCTTCCGATAGCATGAGATGTGATAGCTCAATGCTTCTAATATCAAAACTGAGACCCTCCCTATAGTATGAGATGTGATATCTAAATCCTTCCCATTCCTATCCTGAGACCCTTCCGATAGCAGAGATGTGATATCTCAATGCTTATACCAAACCTGATGACCCATCCTATGGCATGAGATGTGATATCCAACTCCTTCCCATTGCAATCCTGAGTTCCTTCCTATAGCATGAGATGTGATATCTCAATGCTTCTATCAAACCTGAGACCCTTCCTTTAGCATCAGATGTGATATCCAACTCCTTGCCAATCCAATCCTGAGACCCTTCGTATAACATGAGACGTGATATCCAACTCCTTCCCATTCCAATCCTGAGACTCCTCCTATAGCATGAGATGTGATATCTCAATGCTTCTAATACCAAACATGGGACCCGTCCTATAACATGAGATATGATATCCAAATCCTTCCCCTTCCAAACCTGAGACCCTTCCTTTAGCATGAGATGTGATATCCAAATCCTTCCCATTCCAATCCTGAAACCCTTCCTATAGCATGAGATGTGATAGCTCAATGTTTCTAATAAAAAACCTGAGACCCTTCCTATAGCAAGAGATGTGATATCCAAATCCTTCCCATTCCAATCCTGAGACCCTTCCTATAACGAGATGTGATATCCAACGCCTTCCCATTCCAACCTGAGACACTTCCTATAGCATGAGAAGGGATATCCAAATCCTTCCCATTCCAATCCTGAGATCCTTCCTATAACATGATGTGATATCCAATTCCTTTCCATTCCAAACCTGAGACCCTTCCTATTGGATGAGATGTGATATCCAACTCCTTCCCATTCAAATCCTGAGACCCTTCCTATACCATGAGATGTGATATCTCAATGCTTCTAATACCAAACCTGGGACCCGCCCTATAACATGAGATATGATATCCAAATCCTTCCCCTTCCAAACCTGAGACCCTTCCTTTAGCATGAGATGTGATATCCAAATCCTTCCCATTCCAATCCTGAAACCCTTCCTATAGCATGAGATGTGATATCTCAATGTTTCTAATAAAAAACCTGAGACCCTTCCTATAGCAAGAGATGTGATATCCAAATCCTTCCCATTTCAATCTTGAGACTGTAAGGATATTTGGCGTGTTACAGCACAGAGTACAGCACTACTGCACAGATAGCATTTTTTTTTGATGCAGCACCACCACATGGGTGTGGTGCATTGCTATATGTGTTGCCAGATTAACATGGACATATAAGTAAAGACAGGCTATTCAGTCAAAACGATTTTAACATATAAGATGCAAATCTATTTTTACAGTTAAAAGCACACGTGCACACTCAAAAATGCACACTATTTTTCACCTGAAATGCCTGTGGTGCAAGAGACACATTTGAAAATTAATAACTAACATTATTAATAAATAACCTGACTAATAAAACTGCATTTAACATAACCCACTAATAAAAATGTGTCTCCACTGCAGAATTAGGCCTACTCTGAAAGTGAACTTTTAAACGCACATTCATTTTTTTCTTTTTCTCTGCTGCTCTGTCCACATAACTACAGGAAGCAAAAGGGCTCGAAGGAACAGGAAATCAGTTGGTTACAAATAATTACTGTAGAAATGAGCCATTGTGTAGTGAGGGAGGAGATGGCATGATTGATTCTGATTGGAGCAGCGTCATAGCAAGTATCATGCTAGAGGCAGTGATGAGAGTCTTGCTGGGGGAGCTTGAAGAGAGGGGGAGGACAGTCGGGATTTGGCAGAGCTGGGAGAAGGACCTGTTTTCCTGGCTGAAGCATTCCTGCTGCAAAAGCTGAGAATTCCAGGCAATAACCCCGGTTTGAGAACGAAAGACGCTTGTTTTCACCGGGGTTAATCTTCAAGGGAGCCAAATTCAGAAACAGAACAGCTGAAGAAAACTCATGTTGAACAGATAAGGTAATTACAGAAGTGTGGGGGCTGAGTGTGTACGAGAATATTCAGTCAGTGTAGGAAAGGAGATTCCTGTGCTTTAATCACATGTTTAATGTTGTAAATTGAGTTCTTGTCTCCTCCACTCTCTTTTCAGTGTATAGACAATGCTGTTACTGTGCTATTTTATTTATTTCTGTAAAGAGTGAGATTGTGTTTAAATGCAACTTTTATAATACACAAAAATATTTGAAAGCAGACGGGTGGTGTGTTTTACATTTACCAAAACAGTGCTGATGATGTGGGGAGATGTTTAGACAGTGCAATTGTCATTTTCAAGGTAGCTAAACATCAAATTTGGCTGCAGCCGTGTGCACAATGTAATTCAGTATGAGCAGTTATAACTAACTGTGTGTGTTGTAGTTTCTCGGAGGTCTATGAGTCGGCAAAAAGGGAGGCCCGGGACATAGTTCACTACCGTATATAAGATAGTGAAAATACCACATGATAGCTCGCTGCCGTAGATAAGACAAAGAGAAATTGCCCATGGTGGCACACTAAAAATGAAAATGTGGCGTTCCTGAAATGCAAGCCTGAGGTCTCTCTAGTGATTACACAAAAAATATAAGCAAAAATAAGGGGTTCTGGATATTGGGGCCACAAATAAAACAAGGGAATTATGCTCACCAAAATACCACCAACCACGCATACCAACCACGCATACCAAATACGCATGTCTGTGTGCTGAAATAATGCATGTCCACTGTATTATTGTTGTACATGGCCCAATCTGAATACAAGGAGTGATTGTTGCTAAGTTATTTTTCGGCGGTAAGAAAATACCGTCAGGCCCCAAATCTCCACAAAATACCCTACAAGACCCTTCCTATAGCATGAGATGTGATATCCAACTCCTTTCCATTCCAACCTGAGACCCTTCCTATAGCATGAGAAGGGATATCCAACTCCTTCCCAATCCAATCCTGAGACCCTTCCGATAGCAGAGATGTGATATCTCAATGCTTATACCAAACCTGAGACCCTACCTTTAGTATGATGTGATATCCAAATCCTTCACATTCCAATCCTGAGACCCTTCCTATAGCATGAGATGTGATATCTCAATGCTTCTAATAAAAAACCTGAGATCCTTCCTAAAACATGAGATGTGAGATCCAAATCCTTTCCCTTCCAAACCTGAGACCTTTCATTTAGCATATGTGATATCCAACTCCTTCCCATTCCAATCCTGAGACCCTTCCGATAGCATGAGATGTGATATCTCAATGCTTCTAATATCAAACCTGAGACCCTCCCTATAGCATGAGATGTGATATCCAACTCCTTGCCATTCCAATCCTGAGACCCTTCCTATAACATGAGACGTGATATCCAACTCCTTCCCATTCCAATCCTGAGATAGCTTGAGATGTGATATCCAACTCCTTCCCATTCCAATCCTGAGACCCTTATTATACCATGAGATGTGATATCTCAAGGCTTCTAATACCAAACCTGAGACCCGTCCTATAACATGAGATGTGATATCCAAATCCTTCCCCTTCCAAACCTGAGACCCTTCCTTTAGCATGAGATGTGATATCCAATTCCTTCCCATTCCAATCCTGAAACCCTTCCTATAGCATGAGATGTGATAGCTCAATGTTTCTAATAAAAAACCTGAGACCCTTCCTATAGCAATAGATGTGATATCCAAATCCTTCCCATTCCAATCCTGAGACCCTTCCTATAACGAGATGTGATATCCAACTCCTTCCCATTCCAACCTGAGACACTTCCAATAGCATGAGAAGGGATATCCAAATCCTTCCCATTCCAATCCTGAGATCCTAAGTATAACATGATGTGATATCCAATTCCTTCCCATTCCAAACCTGAGACCCATCCTATTGGATGAGATGTGATATCCAACTCCTTCCCATTCCAATCCTGAGACCCTTCCTATAACATGAGATGTGATGTCTCAATGCTTCTAATACCAAACCTGAGATCCTTCCTATGGCATGAGATGTCATATAAAGCTCCTTCCCATTCCATTCCTGAGACCCTTCCTATAGCATGAGATGTGATATCCAACTCCTTCCCATTCCAATCCTGAGACCCTTCCTATAGCATGAGATGTGATATCTCAATGCTTCTAATACCAAACCCGAGATCCTTCCTATAACATGAGATGTGATATCCAAATCCTTCCCATTCCAACCTGAGACCCTTCCGATAGCATGAGATGTGATATCCCAATGCTTCTACCAAACCTGAGACCCATACTATGGCATGAGATGTGATATCAAACTCCTTCCCATTCCAATCCTGAGACCCTTCCTATAGCTTGAGATGTGATATCCAACTCCTTCCCATTCCAATTCTGAGACCCTTCCTATACCATGAGACTTGATATCGCAATGCTTCTAATACCAAACCTGAGACCCGTCCTATAACATGAGATGTGATATCCAAATCCATCCCCTTCCAAACCTTAGACCCTTCCTTTATCATGAGATGTGATATCAAACTCCTTCACATTCCAATCCTGAGACCCTTCCGATATCATGAGATTTTTTATCTCAAAGCTTCTGATATCAAACTTGAGACCCTCCCTATAGCATGAGATGTGACATCCCAGTCCTTCCCATTCCAATCCTGAGACGCTTCCTACAGCATGAGATGTGATATCTCAATGCTTCTAATACCAAACCTGAGACCCTTCCTATAACATGAGATGGGATATCCAACTCCTTCCCATTCCAATCCTGACACTCTTCCGATAGCAGAGATGTGATATCTCAATACTTATACCAAATCTGAGATCCTTCCTATGGCAGGAGATGTCATATAAAACTCATTCCCATTCCATTCCTGAGACCCTTCCTATAGCATGAGATGTGATATCCAACTCCTTCCCATTCCAATCCTGAGACCCTTCCTATAGCATGAGATGTGATATCTCAATGCTTCTAATACCAAACCTGAGATCCTTCCTATAACATGAGATGTGATATCCAAATCCTTCCCATTCCAACCTGAGACCCTTCCGATAGCATGAGATGTGATATCCCAATGCTTCTACCAAACCTGAGACCCTTCCTATAGCTTGAGATGTGATATCCAACTCCTTCCCATTCCAATTCTGAGACCCTCCTATACCATGAGACTTGATATCGCAATGCTTCTAATACCAAACCTGAGACCCGTCCTATAACATGAGATGTGATATCCAAATCATTCCCCTTCCAAACCTTAGACCCTTCCTTTATCATGAGATGTGATATCCAACTCCTTCACATTCCAATCCTGAGACCCTTCCGATATCATGAGATTTGTTATCTCAAAGCTTCTGATATCAAACTTGAGACCCTCCCTATAGCATGAGATGTGACATCCAAGTCCTTCCCATTCCAATCCTGAGACGCTTCCTATAGCATGAGATGTGATATCTCAATGCTTCTAATACCAAACCTGAGATCCTTCCTATAACATGAGATGTGATATCCAACTCCTTCCAATTCCAAACCTGAGACCCTTCCGATAGCATGAGATGTGATATCTCAATGCTTCAAAAACCAAACATGAGAACCATCCTATAACATGAGATGTGAAATCCAAATCCTTCCCTTCCCAAACCTGAGACTCTTCCTATAGCATCAGATGTGATATCTCAATGCTTCTACCAAACCTGAAACCCTTCCTATAGCATGAGATGTGATATCAAACTCCTTCCCATTCAATGTGATATCCAACTCCGTCCCATTCCAATCCTGAGACCCTTCCTATACCATGAGATGTGATATTTCAATGCTTCTAATACCAAACCTGAGACCCGTCCTAAAACATGAGATGTGAGATCCAAATCCTTCCCCTTCCAAACCTGAGACCCTTCCTATAGCATGAGATGTTATATCTTAATGCTTCTAAAACCAAACCTGAGAACCATCCTATAACATGTGAAATCCAAATCCTTCCCTTTCCAAACCTGAGACCCTTCCGATAGCATGAGATGTGACATCTCAATGCTACTAAAACCAAACATGAGAACCATCCTATAACATGAGATGTGAAATCCAAATCCTTCCCTTTCCAAACCTGAGACCCTTCCTATAGCTTGAGATGTGATATCAAACTCCTTCCCATTCCAATCCTGAGATAGCTTGAGATGTGATATCCAACTCCATCCCATTCCAATCCTGAGACCCTTCCGATAGCATGAGATGTGATAGCTCAATGCTTCTAATATCAAAACTGGGACCCTCCCTATAGTATGAGATGTGATATCTAAGTCCTTCCCATTCCTATCCTGAGACCCTTCCGATAGCAGAGATGTGATATCTCAATGCTTATACCAAACCTGATAACCCTTCCTATGGCATGAGATGTGATATCCAACTCCTTCCCATTCCAATCCTGAGTTCCTTCCTATAGCATGAGATGTGATATCTCAATGCTTCTATCAAACCTGAGACCCTTCCTTTAGCATGAGATGTGATATCCAACTCCTTGCCATTCCAATCCTGAGACCCTTCCTATAACATGAGACGTGATATCCAACTCCTTCCCATTCCAATCCTGAGTTCCTTCCTATAGCATGAGATGTGATATCTCAATGCTTCTATCAAAACTGAGACCCTTCCTTTAGCATGAGATGTGATATCCAACTCCTTGCCATTCAAATCCTGAGACCCTTCCTATAACATGAGATGTGATATCCAAATCCTTCACATTCCAATCCGGAGACCCTTCCTATAGCATGAGATGTGATATCTCAATGCTTCTAATACCAAACCTGAGATCCTTCCTATAACATGAGATGTGATATCCAACTCCTTCCCATTCCAAACCTGAGACCCTTCCGATAGCATGAGATGTGATATCTCAATGCTTCAAAAACCAAACATGAGAACCATCTTATAACATGAGATGTGAAATCCAAATCCTTCCCTTCCCAAACCTGAGACTCTTCCTATAGCATGAGATGTGATATCTCAATGCTTCTACCAAACCTGAATCCCTTCCTATAGCATGAGATGTGATATCCAGCTCCTCCCATTCCAATCCTGAGACCCTTCCGATAGCATGAGATGTGAAATCTCAATGCTTTTGATATCAAAACTGAGACCCTCCCTATAGCATGAGATGTGATATCTAAGTCCTTCCCATTCCAATCCTGAGACCCTTCCGATAGCAGAGATGTGATATTTCAATGCTTATACCAAACCTGAGACCCTTCCTATAGCATGAGATGTGATATCCAACTCCTTCCGATTCCAATCCTGAGACCCTTCTTATAGCATGAGATGTGATATCGCAATGCTTCTACCAAAACTGAGACCCTTCCTTTAGCATGAGATGTGATATCCATCTCCTTCCCATTCCAATCATGAGACCCTTACTTTAGCATGAGATGTGATATCTATATGCTTCTAATACCAAACCTGAGATCCTTCCTATAACATGAGATGTGATATCCAACTCCTTCCCATTCCAATCCTGAGACCCTTCCTATAGCATGAGATGTGATATCTCAATGCTTCTAATACCAAACCTGAGATCCTTCCGATAGCATGAGATGTGATATCTCAATGCTTCTAATACCAAACCTGAGATCCTTCCTATAACATAAGATGTGATATCCAAATCCTTCCCCTTCCAAACCTGAGACCCTCCCTTTAGCATGCGATGTGATATCCAACTCCTTCCCATTCCAATCCTGATACCCTTCTGATAGCATGAGATGTGATATCTCAATGCCTCTAATACCAAACCTGAGATCCTACCTCTAACATGAAATGTGATATCCAACTCCTTCCCTTTCCAAACCTGAGAGCCTTCCTACAACATGAGATGTGATATCCAAGTCCTTCCCATTCCAATCCTGAGACCCTTCCTATAGCATGAGATCGGATATCCAACTCCTTCCAAATCCAATCCTGATACCCTTCCGATAGCATGAGATGTGATATCCCAATGCTTCTACAAAACCTGAGACCCATACCAATGCATGAGATGTGATATCAAACTTCCGTCCTATACCATGAGACTTGATATCTCAATGCTTCTAATACCAAACCTGAGACCGGTCCAATAACATGAGATGTGATATCCAAATCCTTCCCCTTCCAAACCTTAGACCCTTCCTGTATCATGAGATGTGATATCCAAGTTCTTCCCATTCCATTCCTGAGACCCTTCCTATAGCATGAGATGTGATATCTCAATGCTTCTAATACCAAACCTGAGACCCTTCCTATAACATGAGTTGTGATATCCAAGTCCTTCCCATTCCAATCCTGAGACCCTTCCGATAGCATGAGATGTGATATCTCAATGCTTCTAATACCAAACCTGAGATCCTTCCTATAACATGAGATGTGATGTCCAAATCCTTCCCCTTCCAAACCTTAGACCCTCCCTTTAGCATGAGATGTGATATCCAACTCCTTCCCATTCCAATCCTGAGACCCTTCTGATGGCATGAGATGTGATATCTCAATTCCTCTAATACCAAACCTGAGATCCTACCTCTAACATGAAATGTGATATCCAACTCCTTCCCCTTCCAACCCTGAGAGCCTTCCTATAGAATGAGATGTGATATCCAAGTCCTTCCCATTCCAATCCTGAGACCCTTCCTATATCATGAGATGTGATATCCAACTCCTTCCCATTCCAACATTAGACCCTGCCTATAGCATGTGATTTGATACCCCAATGCTTCTACAAAACCTGAGACCCATACCATGGCATGAGATGTGATATCAAACTCCTTCCCATTCCAATCCTGAGACCCTTTCTATAGCTTGAGATGTGATATCCAACTCCTTCCCATTCCAATTCTGAGACCCGTCCTATACCATGAGACTTGATATCTCAATGCTTCTAATACCAAACCTGAGACCGGTCCTATAACATGAGATGTGATACCCAAATCCTTCCCCTTTCCAAACCTTAGACCCTTCCTATAGCATGAGATGTGATATCTCAATGCTTCTAATACCAAACCTGAGAACCTTCCTATAACAAGATGGGATATCCAACTCCTTCCCATTCCAATCCTGAGACCCTTCCGATAGCAGAGATGTGATATCTCAATGCTTATACCAAACCTGAGACCCTTCCTATGGCATGAGATGTCATATACAACTCCTTCCGATTCCAATCCTGAGACCCTTCCGATAGCATGAGATGTGATATCTCAATGCTTCTAAAACCAAACCTGAGATCCTTCCTATAACATGAGATGTGATATCAAACTCCTTCCCATTCCAAACCTGAGACCCTTCCGATAGCATGAGATGTGATATCTCAATGCTTCTAAAACCAAACATGAGAACCATCCTATAACATGAGATGTGAAATCCAAATCATTCCCTTTCCAAACCTGAGACCCTTCCTATAGCTTGAGATGTGATATCAAACTCCTTCCCATTCAATGTGTTATCCAACTCCTTCCCATTCCAATCCTGAGACCCTTCCTATACCATGAGATGTGATATTTCAATGCTTCTAATACCAAACCTGAGACCCGTCCTAAAACATGAGATGTGAGATCCAAATCCTTCCCCTTCCAAACCTGAGACCTTTCCTTTAGCATGAGATGTGATATCAACTCCTTCCCATTCCAAACCTGAGACCCTTCCTATAGCATGAGATGTTATATCTTAATTCTTCTAAATCCAAACCTGAGAACCATCCTATAACATGTGAACTCCAAATCCTTCCCTTTCCAAACCTGAGACCCTTCCGATAGCATGAGATGTGATATCTCAATGCTACTAAAACCAAACATGAGAACCATCCTATAACATGAGATGTGAAATCCAAATCCTTCCCTTTCCAAACCTGAGACCCTTCCTATAGCTTGAGATGTGATATCAAACTCCTTCCCATTCCAATCCTGAGATAGCTTGAGATGTGATAGCCAACTCCTTCCCATTCCAATCCTGAGACCCTTCCTATACCATGAGATGTGATATCTCAATGCTTCTAATACCAAACCTGAGACCCGTCCTAAAACATGAGATGTGAGATCCAAATCCTTCCCCTTCCAAACCTGAGACCTTTCCTTTAGCATATGTGATATCCAACTCCTTCCCATTCCAATCCTGAGACCCTTCCGATAGAATGAGATGTGATATCTCAATGCTTCTAATATCAAACCTGAGACCCTCCCTATAGCATGAGATGTGATATCCAACTCCTTTCCATTCCAATCCTGAGACCCTTCCTATAGCATGAGATGTGATATCTCAATGCTTCTAATACCAAACCTGAGACCCTTCCTATAACATGAGTTGTGATATCCAAGTCCTTCCCATTCCAATCCTGAGACCCTTCCGATAGCATGAGATGTGATATCTCAATGCTTCTAATACCAAACCTGAGATCCTTCCTATAACATGAGATGTGATGTCCAAATCCTTCCCCTTCCAAACCTTAGACCCTCCCTTTAGCATGAGATGTGATATCCAACTCCTTCCCATTCCAATCCTGAGACCCTTCTGATGGCATGAGATGTGATATCTCAATGCCTCTAATACCAAACCTGAGATCCTACCTCTAACATGAAATGTGATATCCAACTACTTCCCCTTCCAACCCTGAGAGCCTTCCTATAGAATGAGATGTGATATCCAAGTCCTTCCCATTCCAATCCTGAGACCCTTCCTATAACATGAGATGTGATATCCAACTCCTTCCCATTCCAACCTTAGACCCTGCCTATAGCATGTGATTTGATATCCCAATGCTTCTACAAAACCTGAGACCCATACCATGGCATGAGATGTGATATCAAACTCCTTCCCATTCCAATCCTGAGACCCTTTCTATAGCTTGAGATGTGATATCCAACTCCTTCCCATTCCAATTCTGAGACCCGTCCTATACCATGAGATGTGATATCTCAATGCTTCTAATACCAAACCTGAGACCGGTCCTATAACATGAGATGTGATACCCAAATCCTTCCCCTTTCCAAACCTTAGACCCTTCCTATAGCATGAGATGTGATATCTCAATGCTTCTAATACCAAACCTGAGAACCTTCCTATAACAAGATGGGATATCCAACTCCTTCCCATTCCAATCCTGAGACCCTTCCGATAGCAGTGATGTGATATCTCAATGCTTATACCAAACCTGAGACCCTTCCTATGGCATGAGATGTCATATACAACTCCTTCCGATTCCAATCCTGAGACCCTTCCGATAGCATGAGATGTGATATCTCAATGCTTCTAAAACCAAACCTGAGATCCTTCCTATAACATGAGATGTGATATCAAACTCCTTCCCATTCCAAACCTGAGACCCTTCCGATAGCATGAGATGTGATATCTCAATGCTTCTAA
Source organism: Ambystoma mexicanum (assembly GCF_040938575.1). Classification (NCBI taxonomy): domain Eukaryota; kingdom Metazoa; phylum Chordata; class Amphibia; order Caudata; family Ambystomatidae; genus Ambystoma; species Ambystoma mexicanum. The sequence goes on from NC_090934.1 coordinate 1,161,521,244, forward strand.
AACCAAACATGAGAACCATCCTATAACATGAGATGTGAAATCCAAATCATTCCCTTTCCAAACCTGAGACCCTTCCTATAGCTTGAGATGTGATATCAAACTCCTTCCCATTCAATGTGTTATCCAACTCCTTCCCATTCCAATCCTGAGACCCTTCCTATACCATGAGATGTGATATTTCAATGCTTCTAATACCAAACCTGAGACCCGTCCTAAAACATGAGATGTGAGATCCAAATCCTTCCCCTTCCAAACCTGAGACCTTTCCTTTAGCATGAGATGTGATATCAACTCCTTCCCATTCCAAACCTGAGACCCTTCCTATAGCATGAGATGTTATATCTTAATTCTTCTAAATCCAAACCTGAGAACCATCCTATAACATGTGAACTCCAAATCCTTCCCTTTCCAAACCTGAGACCCTTCCGATAGCATGAGATGTGATAACTCTATGCTACTAAAACCAATCATGAGAACCATCCTATAACATAAGATGTGAAATCCAAATCCTTCCCTTTCCAAACCTGAGACCCTTCCTATAGCTTGAGATGTTATATTAAACTCCTTCCCATTCCAATCCTGAGACCTTTCCTATAGCATGAGATGTGATATCTCAATTCTTCTAATACCAAACCTGAGATCCTTCCTATAACATGAGATGTGATATCCAAATCCTTCCCATTCCAACCTGAGACCCTTCCGATAGCATGAGATGTGATATCCCAATGCTTCTACCAAACCTGAGACCCTTCCTATAGCTTGAGATGTGATATCCAACTCCTTCCCATTCCAATTCTGAGACCCTCCTATACCATGAGATGTGATATCCAAATCCTTCCCCTTCCAAACCTTAGACCCTTCCTTTATCATGAGATGTGATATCCAACTCCTTCACATTCCAATCCTGAGACCCTTCCGATATCATGAGATTTGTTATCTCAAAGCTTCTGATATCAAACTTGAGACCCTCCCTATAGCATGAGATGTGACATCCAAGTCCTTCCCATTCCAATCCTGAGACGCTTCCTATAGCATGAGATGTGATATCTCAATGCTTCTAATACCAAACCTGAGATCCTTCCTATAACATGAGATGTGATATCCAACTCCTTCCAATTCCAAACCTGAGACCCTTCCGATAGCATGAGATGTGATATCTCAATGCTTCAAAAACCAAACATGAGAACCATCCTATAACATGAGATGTGAAATCCAAATCCTTCCCTTCCCAAACCTGAGACTCTTCCTATAGCATGAGATGTGATATCATAATCCTTCTACCAAACCTGAAACCCTTCCTATAGCATGAGATGTGATATCAAACTCCTTCCCATTCAATGTGATATCCAACTCCGTCCCATTCCAATCCTGAGACCCTTCCTATACCATGAGATGTGATATTTCAATGCTTCTAATACCAAACCTGAGACCCGTCCTAAAACATGAGATGTGAGATCCAAATCCTTCCCCTTCCAAACCTGAGACCCTTCCTATAGCATGAGATGTTATATTTTAATGCTTCTAAAACCAAACCTGAGAACCATCCTATAACATGTGAAATCCAAATCCTTCCCTTTCCAAACCTGAGACCCTTCCGATAGCATGAGATGTGATATCTCAATGCTACTAAAACCAAACATGAGAACCATCCTATAACATGAGATGTGAAATCCAAATCCTTCCCTTTCCAAACCTGAGACCCTTCCTATAGCTTGAGATGTGATATCAAACTCCTTCCCATTCCAATCCTGAGATAGCTTGAGATGTGATAGCCAACTCCTTCCCATTCCAATCCTGAGACCCTTCCTATACCATGAGATGTGATATCTCAATGCTTCTAATACCAAACCTGAGACCCGTCCTAAAACATGAGATGTGAGATCCAAATCCTTCCCCTTCCAAACCTGAGACCCTTCCTATAGCTTGAGATGTGATATCAAACTCCTTCCCATTCCAATCCCGAGATAGCTTGAGATGTGATATCCAACTCCATCCCATTCCAATCCTGAGACCCTTCTGATAGCATGAGATGTGATAGCTCAATGCTTCTAATATCAAAACTGAGACCCTCCCTATAGTATGAGATGTGATATCTAAGTCCTTCCCATTCCTATCCTGAGACCCTTCCGATAGCAGAGATGTGATATCTCAATGCTTATACCAAACCTGATGACCCATCCTATGGCATGAGATGTGATATCCAACTCCTTCCCATTGCAATCCTGAGTTCCTTCCTAAAGCATGAGATGTGATATCTCAATGCTTCTATCAAACCTGAGACCCTTCCTTTAGCATGAGATGTGATATCCAACTCCTTGCCATTGCAATTCTGAGACCCTTCCTATAACATGAGACGTGATATCCAACTCCTTCCCATTCCAATCCTGAGACTCCTCCTATAGCATGAGATGTGATATCTCAATGCTTCTAATACCAAACATGGGACCCGCCCTATAACATGAGATATGATATCCAAATCCTTCCCCTTCCAAACCTGAGACCCTTCCTTTAGCATGAGATGTGATATCCAATCCTTCCCATTCCAATCCTGAAACCCTTCCTATAGCATGAGATGTGATAGCTCAATGTTTCTAATAAAAAACCTGAGACCCTTCCTATAGCAAGAGATGTGATATCCAAATCCTTCCCATTCCAATCCTGAGACCCTTCCTATAACGAGATGTGATATCCAACTCCTTCCCATTCCAACCTGAGACACTTCCTATAGCATGAGAAGGGATATCCAAATCCTTCCCATTCCAATCCTGAGATCCTTCCTATAACATGATGTGATATCCAATTCCTTCCCATTCCAAACCTGAGACCCTTCCTATCGGATGAGATGTGATATCCAACTCCTTCCCATTCCAATCCTGAGACCCTTCCTATACCATGAGATGTGATATCTCAATGCTTCTAATAACAAACCTGGGACCCGCCCTATAACATGAGATATGATATCCAAATCCTTCCCCTTCCAAACCTGAGACCCTTCCTTTAGCATGAGATGTGATATCCAAATCCTTCCCATTCCAATCCTGAAACCCTTCCTATAGCATGAGATGTGATATCTCAATGTTTCTAATAAAAAACCTGAGACCCTTCCTATAGCAAGAGATGTGATATCCAAAACCTTCCCATTTCAATCTTGAGACCCTTCCTATAGCATGAGATGTGATATCCAACTCCTTCCCATTCCAACCTGAGACCCTTCCTATAGCATGAGAAGGGATATCCAACTCCTTCCCAATCCAATCCTGAGACCCTTCCGATAGCAGAGATGTGATATCTCAATGCTTATACCAAACCTGAGACCCTACCTTTAGTATGATGTGATATCCAAATCCTTCACATTCCAATCCTGAGACCCTTCCTATAGCATGAGATGTGATATCTCAATGCTTCTAATACCAAACCTGAGATCCTTCCTATAACATGAGATGTGATATCCAACTCCTTCCCATTCCAAACCTGAGACCCTTCCAATAGCATGAGATTTGATATCTCAATGCTTCTAAAAACAAACATGAGAACCATCCTATAACGAGATGTGAAATCCGAATCCTTCCCTTCCCAAACCTGAGACCCTTCCTATAGCTCGAGATGTGATATCAAACTCCTTCCCATTCCAATCCTGAGATAGCTTGAGATGTGATATCAACTCCTTCCCATTCCAATCCTGAGACCCTTATTATACCATGAGATGTGATATCTCAAGGCTTCTAATACCAAACCTGAGACCCGTCCTAAAACATGAGATGTGAGATCCAAATCCTTCCCCTTCCAAACCTGAGACCTTTCCTTTAGCATATGTGATATCCAACTCCTTCCCATTCCAATCCTGAGACCCTTCCGATAGCATGAGATGTGATATCTCAATGCTTCTAATATCAAACCTGAGACCCTCCCTATAGCATGAGATGTGATATCCAACTCCTTGCCATTCCAATCCTGAGACCCTTCCTATAGCATGAGATGTGATATCTCAATGCTTCTAATACCAAACCTGAGACCCTTCCTATAACATGAGTTGTGATATCCAAGTCCTTCCCATTCCAATCCTGAGACCCTTCCGATAGCATGAGATGTGATATCTCAATGCTTCTAATACCAAACCTGAGATCCTTCCTATAACATGAGATGTGATGTCCAAATCCTTCCCCTTCCAAACCTTAGACCCTCCCTTTAGCATGAGATGTGATATCCAACTCCTTCCCATTCCAATCCTGAGACCCTTCTGATGGCATGAGATGTGATATCTCAATGCCTCTAATACCAAACCTGAGATCCTACCTCTAACATGAAATGTGATATCCAACTACTTCCCCTTCCAACCCTGAGAGCCTTCCTATAGAATGAGATGTGATATCCAAGTCCTTCCCATTCCAATCCTGAGACCCTTCCTATAACATGAGATGTGATATCCAACTCCTTCCCATTCCAACCTTAGACCCTGCCTATAGCATGTGATTTGATATCCCAATGCTTCTACAAAACCTGAGACCCATACCATGGCATGAGATGTGATATCAAACTCCTTCCCATTCCAATCCTGAGACCCTTTCTATAGCTTGAGATGTGATATCCAACTCCTTCCCATTCCAATTCTGAGACCCGTCCTATACCATGAGACTTGATATCTCAATGCTTCTAATACCAAACCTGAGACCGGTCCTATAACATGAGATGTGATACCCAAATCCTTCCCCTTTCCAAACCTTAGACCCTTCCTATAGCATGAGATGTGATATCTCAATGCTTCTAATACCAAACCTGAGAACCTTCCTATAACAAGATGGGATATCCAACTCCTTCCCATTCCAATCCTGAGACCCTTCCGATAGCAGAGATGTGATATCTCAATGCTTATACCAAACCTGAGACCCTTCCTATGGCATGAGATGTCATATACAACTCCTTCCGATTCCAATCCTGAGACCCTTCCGATAGCATGAGATGTGATATCTCAATGCTTCTAAAACCAAACCTGAGATCCTTCCTATAACATGAGATGTGATATCAAACTCCTTCCCATTCCAAACCTGAGACCCTTCCGATAGCATGAGATGTGATATCTCAATGCTTCTAAAACCAAACATGAGAACCATCCTATAACATGAGATGTGAAATCCAAATCATTCCCTTTCCAAACCTGAGACCCTTCCTATAGCTTGAGATGTGATATCAAACTCCTTCCCATTCAATGTGTTATCCAACTCCTTCCCATTCCAATCCTGAGACCCTTCCTATACCATGAGATGTGATATTTCAATGCTTCTAATACCAAACCTGAGACCCGTCCTAAAACATGAGATGTGAGATCCAAATCCTTCCCCTTCCAAACCTGAGACCTTTCCTTTAGCATGAGATGTGATATCAACTCCTTCCCATTCCAAACCTGAGACCCTTCCTATAGCATGAGATGTTATATCTTAATTCTTCTAAATCCAAACCTGAGAACCATCCTATAACATGTGAACTCCAAATCCTTCCCTTTCCAAACCTGAGACCCTTCCGATAGCATGAGATGTGATAACTCTATGCTACTAAAACCAATCATGAGAACCATCCTATAACATAAGATGTGAAATCCAAATCCTTCCCTTTCCAAACCTGAGACCCTTCCTATAGCTTGAGATGTTATATTAAACTCCTTCCTATTCCAATCCTGAGACCTTTCCTATAGCATGAGATGTGATATCTCAATGCTTCTAATACCAAACCTGAGATCCTTCCTATAACATGAGATGTGATATCCAAATCCTTCCCATTCCAACCTGAGACCCTTCCGATAGCATGAGATGTGATATCCCAATGCTTCTACCAAACCTGAGACCCTTCCTATAGCTTGAGATGTGATATCCAACTCCTTCCCATTCCAATTCTGAGACCCTCCTATACCATGAGATGTGATATCCAAATCCTTCCCCTTCCAAACCTTAGACCCTTCCTTTATCATGAGATGTGATATCCAACTCCTTCACATTCCAATCCTGAGACCCTTCCGATATCATGAGATTTGTTATCTCAAAGCTTCTGATATCAAACTTGAGACCCTCCCTATAGCATGAGATGTGACATCCAAGTCCTTCCCATTCCAATCCTGAGACGCTTCCTATAGCATGAGATGTGATATCTCAATGCTTCTAATACCAAACCTGAGATCCTTCCTATAACATGAGATGTGATATCCAACTCCTTCCAATTCCAAACCTGAGACCCTTCCGATAGCATGAGATGTGATATCTCAATGCTTCAAAAACCAAACATGAGAACCATCCTATAACATGAGATGTGAAATCCAAATCCTTCCCTTCCCAAACCTGAGACTCTTCCTATAGCATGAGATGTGATATCATAATGCTTCTACCAAACCTGAAACCCTTCCTATAGCATGAGATGTGATATCAAACTCCTTCCCATTCAATGTGATATCCAACTCCGTCCCATTCCAATCCTGAGACCCTTCCTATACCATGAGATGTGATATCTCAATGCTTCTAATACCAAACCTGAGACCCGTCCTAAAACATGATATGTGAGATCCAAATCCTTCCCCTTCCAAACCTGAGACCCTTCCTATAGCTTGAGATGTGATATCAAACTCCTTCCCATTCCAATCCTGAGATAGCTTGAGATGTGATATCCAACTCCATCCCATTCCAATCCTGAGACCCTTCCGATAGCATGAGATGTGATAGCTCAATGCTTCTAATATCAAAACTGGGACCCTCCCTATAGTATGAGATGTGATATCTAAGTCCTTCCCATTCCTATCCTGAGACCCTTCCGATAGCAGAGATGTGATATCTCAATGCTTATACCAAACCTGATAACCCTTCCTATGGCATGAGATGTGATATCCAACTAATTCCCATTCCAATCCTGAGTTCCTTCCTATAGCATGAGATGTGATATCTCAATGCTTCTATCAAACCTGAGACCCTTCCTTTAGCATGAGATGTGATATCCAACTCCTTGCCATTCCAATCCTGAGACCCTTCCTATAACATGAGACGTGATATCCAACTCCTTCCCATTCCAATCCTGAGTTCCTTCTTATAGCATTAGATGTGATATCTCAATGCTTCTATCAAAACTGAGACCCTTCCTTTAGCATGAGATGTGATATCCAACTCCTTGCCATTCCAATCCTGAGACCCTTCCTATAACATGAGATGTGATATCTCAATGCTTCTAAAACCAAACATGAGACCCTTCCTTTAGCATGAGATGTGATATCCAACTCCTTGCCATTCCAATCCTGAGACCCTTCCTATAACATGAGACGTGATATCCAACTCCTTCCCATTCCAATCCTGAGTTCCTTCTTATAGCATGAGATGTGATATCTCAATGCTTCTATCAAACCTGAGACCCTTCCTTTAGCATGAGATGTGATATCCAACTCCTTGCCATTCCAATCCTGAGACCCTTCCTATAACATGAGACGTGATATCCAACTCCTTCCCATTCCAATCCTGAGTTCCTTCTTATAGCATTAGATGTGATATCTCAATGCTTCTAATACCAAACCTGAGATCCTTCCTATAACATGAGATGTGATATCCAACTCCTTCCCATTCCAAACCTGAGACCCTTCCGATAGCATGAGATGTGATATCTCAATGCTTCTAAAACCAAACATGAGAACCATCCTATAACATGAGATGTGAAATCCAAATCATTCCCTTTCCAAACCTGAGACCCTTCCTATACCATGAGATGTGATATTTCAATGCTTCTAATACCAAACCTGAGACCCGTCCTAAAACATGAGATGTGAGATCCAAATCCTTCCCCTTCCAAACCTGAGACCTTTCCTTTAGCATGAGATGTGATATCAAATCCTTCCCATTCCAAACCTGAGACCCTTCCTATAGCATGAGATGTTATATCTTAATTCTTCTAAATCCAAACCTGAGAACCATCCTATAACATGTGAACTCCAAATCCTTCCCTTTCCAAACCTGAGACCCTTCCGATAGCATGAGATGTGATATCTCAATGCTACTAAAACCAAACATGAGAACCATCCTATAACATGAGATGTGAAATCCAAATCCTTCCCTTTCCAAACCTGAGACCCTTCCTATAGCTTGAGATGTGATATCAAACTCCTTCCCATTCCAATCCTGAGATAGCTTGAGATGTGATAGCCAACTCCTTCCCATTCCAATCCTGAGACCCTTCCTATACCATGAGATGTGATATCTCAATGCTTCTAATACCAAACCTGAGACCCGTCCTAAAACATGAGATGTGAGATCCAAATCCTTCCCCTTCCAAACCTGAGACCCTTCCTATAGCTTGAGATGTGATATCAAACTCCTTCCCATTCCAATCCGGAGATAGCTTGAGATGTGATATCCAACTCCATCCCATTCCAATCCTGAGACCCTTCCGATAGCATGAGATGTGATAGCTCAATGCTTCTAATATCAAAATTGAGACCCTCCCTATAGTATGAGATGTGATATCTAAGTCCTTCCCATTCCTATCCTGAGACCCTTCCGATAGCAGAGATGTGATATCTCAATGCTTATACCAAACCTGATGACCCATCCTATGGCATGAGATGTGATATCCAACTCCTTCCCATTGCAATCCTGAGTTCCTTCCTATAGCATGAGATGTGATATCTCAATGCTTCTATCAAACCTGAGACCCTTCCTTTAGCATGAGATGTGATATCCAACTCCTTGCCATTCCAATTCTGAGACCCTTCCTATAACATGAGACGTGATATCCAACTCCTTCCCATTCCAATCCTGAGACTCCTCCTATAGCATGAGATGTGATATCTCAATGCTTCTAATACCAAACATGGGACCCGCCCTATAACATGAGATATGAAATCCAAATCCTTCCCCTTCCAAACCTGAGACCCTTCCTTTAGCATGAGATGTGATATCCAGTCCTTCCCATTCCAATCCTGAAACCCTTCCTATAGCATGAGATGTGATAGCTCAATGTTTCTAATAAAAAACCTGAGACCCTTCCTATAGCAAGAGATGTGATATCCAAATCCTTCCCATTCCAATCCTGAGACCCTTCCTATAACGAGATGTGATATCCAACTCCTTCCCATTCCAACCTGAGACACTTCCTATAGCATGAGAAGGGATATCCAAATCCTTCCCATTCCAATCCTGAGATCCTTCCTATAACATGATGTGATATCCAATTCCTTCCCATTCCAAACCTGAGACCCTTCCTATTGGATGAGATGTGATATCCAACTCCTTCCCCTTCCAATCCTGAGACCCTTCCTATACCATGAGATGTGATATCTCAATGCTTCTAATACCAAACCTGGGACCCGCCCTATAACATGAGATGTGATATCCAAGTCCTTCCCATTCCAATCCTGAGACCCTTCCTATAGCATGAGATGTGATATCTCAATGCTTCTAATACCAAACCTGAGACCCTTCCTATAACATGAATTGTGATATCCAAGTCCTTCCCATTCCAATCCTGAGACCCTTCCGATAACAGAGATGTGATATCTCAATGCTTATACCAAACCTGAGACCCTTCCGATAGCATGAGATGTGATATCTCAATGCTTCCAATACCAAACCTGAGATCCTTCCTATAACATGAGATGTGATGTCCAAATCCTTCCCCTTCCAAACCTTAGACCCTCCCTTTAGCATGAGATGTGATATCTAACTCCTTCCCATTCCAATCCTGAGACCCTTCTGATGACATGAGATGTGATATCTCAATGCCTCTCATACCAAACCTGAGATCCTACCTCTAACATGAAATGTGATATCCAACTCCTTCCCCTTCCAACCCTGAGAGCCTTCCTATAGAATGAGATGTGATATCCAAGTCCTTCCCATTCCAATCCTGAGACCCTTCCTATAACATGAGATGTGATATCCAACTCATTCCCATTCCAACCTTAGACCCTGCCTATAGCATGTGATGTGATATCCCAATGCTTCTACAAAACCTGAGACCCATACCATGGCATGAGATGTGATATCAAACTCCTTCCCATTCCAATCCTGAGACCCTTTCTATAGCTTGAGATGTGATATCCAACTCCTTCCCATTCCAATTCTGAGACCCGTCCTATACCATGAGACTTGATATCTCAATGCTTCTAATACCAAACCTGAGACCCGTCCTATAACGTGAGATGTGATATCCAAATCCTTCCCCTTTCCAAACCTTAGACCCTTCCTATAGCATGAGATGTGATATCTCAATGCTTCTAATACCATACCTGAGACCCTTCCTATAACGAGATGGGATATCCAACTCCTTCCCATTCCCATCCTGAGACCCTTCTGATAGCAGAGATGTGATATCTCAATGCTTATACCAAACCTGAGACCCTTCCTATGGCATGAGATGTCATATACAACTCCTTCCGATTCCAATCCTGAGACCCTTCCTATAGCATGTGATGTGATATCTCAATGCTTCTAATACCAAACCTGAGATCCTTCCTATAACATGAGATGTGAAATCCAAATCATTCCCTTTCCAAACCTGAGACCCTTCCTATAGCTTGAGATGTGATATCAAACTCCTTCCCATTCAATGTGATATCCAACTCCTTCCCATTCCAATCCTGAGACCCTTCCTATACCATGAGATGTGATATTTCAATGCTTCTAATACCAAACCTGAGACCCGTCCTAAAACATGAGATGTGAGATCCAAATCCTTCCCCTTCCAAACCTGAGACCTTTCCTTTAGCATGAGATGTGATATCAACTCCTTCCCATTCCAAACCTGAGACCATTCCTATAGCATGATATGTTATATCTTAATGCTTCTAAAACCAAACCTGAGAACCATCCTATAACATGAGATGTGAAATCCAAATCCTTCCCTTTCCAAACCTGAGACCCTTCCTATAGCATGAGATGTGATATATCAATGCTACTAAAACCAAACATGAGAACCATCCTATAACATGAGATGTGAAATCCAAATCCTTCCCTTTCCAAACCTGAGACCCTTCCTATAGCTTGAGATGTGATATCAAACTCCTTCCCATTCCAATCCTGAGATAGCTTGATATGTGATAGCCAACTCCTTCCCATTCCAATCCTGAGACCCTTCCTATACCATGAGATGTGATATCTCAATGCTTCTAATACCAAACCTGAGACCCGTCCTAAAACATGAGATGTGAGATCCAAATCCTTCCCCTTCCAAACCTGAGACCCTTCCTATAGCTTGAGATGTGATATCAAACTCCTTCCCATTCCAATCCCGAGATAGCTTGAGATGTGATATCCAACTCCATCCCATTCCAATCCTGAGACCCTTCCGATAGCATGAGATGTGATAGCACAATGCTTCTAATATCAAAACTGAGACCCTCCCTATAGTATGAGATGTGATATCTAAGTCCTTCCCATTCCTATCCTGAGACCCTTCCGATAGCAGAGATGTGATATCTCAATGCTTATACCAAACCTGATGACCCATCCTATGGCATGAGATGTGATATCCAACTCCTTCCCATTGCAATCCTGAGTTCCTTCCTATAGCATGAGATGTGATATCTCAATGCTTCTATCAAACCTGAGACCCTTCCTTTAGCATGAGATGTGATATCCAACTCCTTGCCATTCCAATCCTGAGACCCTTCGTATAACATGAGACGTGATATCCAACTCCTTCCCATTTCAATCCTGAGACTCCTCCTATAGCATGAGATGTGATATCTCAATGCTTCTAATACCAAACATGGGACCCGTCCTATAACATGAGATATGATATCCAAATCCTTCCCCTTCCAAACCTGAGACCCTTCCTTTAGCATGAGATGTGATATCCAAATCCTTCCCATTCCAATCCTGAAACCCTTCCTATAGCATGAGATGTGATAGCTCAATGTTTCTAATAAAAACCCTGAGACCCTTCCTATAGCAAGAGATGTGATATCCAAATCCTTCCCATTCCAATCCTGAGACCCTTCCTATAACGAGATGTGATATCCAACACCTTCCCATTCCAACCTGAGACACTTCCTATAGCATGAGAAGGGATATCCAAATCCTTCCCATTCCAATCCTGAGATCCTTCCTATAACATGATGTGATATCCAATTCCTTTCCATTCCAAACCTGAGACCCTTCCTATTGGATGAGATGTGATATCAACTCCTTCCCATTCCAAACCTGAGACCCTTCCTATAGCATGAGATGTTATATCTTAATGCTTCTAAAACCAAACCTGAGAACCATCCTATAACATCTGAACTCCAAATCCTTCCCTTTCCAAACCTGAGACCCTTCCGATAGCATGAGATGTGATATCTCAATGCTACTAAAACCAAACATGAGAACCATCCTATAACATGAGATGTGAAATCCAAATCCTTCCCTTTCCAAACCTGAGACCCTTCCTATAGCTTGAGATGTGATATCAAACTCCTTCCCATTCCAATCCTGAGATAGCTTGAGATGTGATAGCCAACTCCTTCCCATTCCAATCCTGAGACCCTTCCTATACCATGAGATGTGATATCTCAATGCTTCTAATACCAAACCTGAGACCCTTCCTAAAACATGAGATGTGAGATCCAAATCCTTCCCCTTCCAATCCTGAGACCCTTCCTATAGCTTGAGATGTGATATCAAACTCCTTCCCATTCCAATCCCGAGATAGCTTGAGATGTGATATCCAACTCCATCCCATTCCAATCCTGAGACCCTTCCGATAGCATGAGATGTGATAGCTCAATGCTTCTAATATCAAAACTGAGACCCTCCCTATAGTATGAGATGTGATATCTAAGTCCTTTCCATTCCTATCCTGAGACCCTTCCGATAGCAGAGATGTGATATCTCAATGCTTATACCAAACCTGATGACCCATCCTATGGCATGAGATGTGATATCCAACTCCTTCCCATTGCAATCCTGAGTTCCTTCCTATAGCATGAGATGTGATATCTCAATGCTTCTATCAAACCTGAGACCCTTCCTTTAGCATGAGATGTGATATCCAACTCCTTGCCATTCCAATCCTGAGACCCTTCGTATAACATGAGACGTGATATCCAACTCCTTCCCATTCCAATCCTGAGACTCCTCCTATAGCATGAGATGTGATATCTCAATGCTTCTAATACCAAACATGGGACCCGTCCTATAACATGAGATATGATATCCAAATCCTTCCCCTTCCAAACCTGAGACCCTTCCTTTAGCATGAGATGTGATATCCAAATCCTTCCCATTCCAATCCTGAAACCCTTCCTATAGCATGAGATGTGATAGCTCAATGTTTCTAATAAAAAACCTGAGACCCTTCCTATAGCAAGAGATGTGATATCCAAATCCTTCCCATTCCAATTCTAAGACCCTTCCTGTAACGAGATGTGATATCCAACGCCTTCCCATTCCAACCTGAGACACTTCCTATAGCATGAGAAGGGATATCCAAATCCTTCCCATTCCAATCCTGAGATCCTTCCTATAACATGATATGATATCCAATTCCTTTCCATTCCAAACCTGAGACCCTTCCTATTGGATGAGATGTGATATCAACTCCTTCCCATTCCAAACCTGAGACCCTTCCTATAGCATGAGATGTTATATCTTAATGCTTCTAAAACCAAACCTGAGAACCATCCTATAACATGTGAACTCCAAAGCCTTCCCTTTCCAAACCTGAGACCCTTCCGATAGCATGAGATGTGATATCTCAATGCTACTAAAACCAAACATGAGAACCATCCTATAACATGAGATGTGAAATCCAAATCCTTCCCTTTCCAAACCTGAGACCCTTCCTATAGCTTGAGATGTGATATCAAACTCCTTCCCATTCCAATCCTGAGATAGCTTGATATGTGATAGCCAACTCCTTCCCATTCCAATCCTGAGACCCTTCCTATAACATGAGATGTGATATCTCAATGCTACTAAAACCAAACATGAGAACCATCCTATAACATGAGATGTGAAATCCAAATCCTTCCCTTTCCAAACCTGAGACCCTTCCTATAGCTTGAGATGTGATATCAAACTCCTTCCCATTCCAATCCTGAGATAGCTTGAGATGTGATAGCCAACTCCTTCCCATTCCAATCCTGAGACCCTTCCTATAACATGAGATGTGATATCTCAATGCTTCTAATACCAAACCTGAGACCCGTCCTAAAACATGAGATGTGAGATCCAAATCCTTCCCCTTCCAATCCTGAGACCCTTCCGATAGCATGAGATGTGATAGCTCAATGCTTCTAATATCAAAACTGAGGCCCTCCCTATAGTATGAGATGTGGTATCTAAGTCCTTCCCATTCCTATCCTGAGACCCTTCCGATAGCAGAGATGTGATATCTCAATGCTTATACCAAACCTGATGACCCATCCTATGGCATGAGATGTGATATCCAACTCCTTCCCATTGCAATCCTGAGTTCCTTCCTATAGCATGAGATGTGATATCTCAATGCTTCTATCAAACCTGAGACCCTTCCTTTAGCATGAGATGTGATATCCAACTCCTTGCCATTCCAATCCTGAGACTCCTCCTATAGCATGAGATGTGATATCTCAATGCTTCTAATACCAAACATGGGACCCGTCCTATAACATGAGATATGATATCCAAATCCTTCCCCTTCCAAACCTGAGACCCTTCCTTTAGCATGAGATGTGATATCCAAATCCTTCCCATTCCAATCCTGAGACCCTTCCTATAACGAGATGTGATATCCAACGCCTTCCCATTCCAACCTGAGACACTTCCTATAGCATGAGAAGGGATATCCAAATCCTTCCCATTCCAATCCTGAGATCCTTCCTATAACATGATGTGATATCCAATTCCTTTCCATTCCAAACCTGAGACCCTTCCTATTGGATGAGATGTGATATCCAACTCCTTCCCATTCAAATCCTGAGACCCTTCCTATACCATGAGATGTGATATCTCAATGCTTCTAATACCAAACCTGGGACCCGCCCTATAACATGAGATATGATATCCAAATCCTTCCCCTTCCAAACCTGAGACCCTTCCTTTAGCATGAGATGTGATATCCAAATCCTTCCCATTCCAATCCTGAAACCCTTCCTATAGCATGAGATGTGATATCTCAATGTTTCTAATAAAAAACCTGAGACCCTTCCTATAGCAAGAGATGTGATATCCAAATCCTTCCCATTTCAATCTTGAGACTGTAAGGATATTTGGCGTGTTACAGCACAGAGTACAGCACTACTGCACAGATAGCAATTTTTTTTGATGCAGCACCACCACATGGGTGTGGTGCATTGCTATATGTGTTGCCAGATTAACATGGACATATAAGTAAAGACAGGCTATTCAGTCAAAACGATTTTAACATATAAGATGCAAATCTATTTTTACAGTTAAAAGCACACGTGCACACTCAAAAATGCACACTATTTTTCACCTGAAATGCCTGTGGTGCAAGAGACACATTTGAAAATTAATAACTAACATTATTAATAAATAACCTGACTAATAAAACTGCATTTAACATAACCCACTAATAAAAATGTGTCTCCACTGCAGAATTAGGCCTACTCTGAAAGTGAACTTTTAAACGCACATTCATTTTTTTCTTTTTCTCTGCTGCTCTGTCCACATAACTACAGGAAGCAAAAGGGCTCGAAGGAACAGGAAATCAGTTGGTTACAAATGATTACTGTAGAAATGAGCCATTGTGTAGTGAGGGAGGAGATGGCATGATTGATTCTGATTGGAGCAGCGTCATAGCAAGTATCATGCTAGAGGCAGCGATGAGAGTCTTGCTGGGGGAGCTTGAAGAGAGGGGGAGGACAGTCGGGATTTGGCAGAGCTGGGAGAAGGACCTGTTTTCCTGGCTGAAGCATTCCTGCTGCAAAAGCTGAGAATTCCAGGCAATAACCCTGGTTTGAGAACCAAAGACGCTTGTTTTCACCGGGGTTAATCTTCAAGGGAGCCAAATTCAGAAACAGAACAGCTGAAGAAAACTCATGCTGAACAGATAAGGTAATTACAGAAGTGTGGGGGCTGAGTGTGTACGAGAATATTCAGTCAGTGTAGGAAAGGAGATTCCTGTGCTTTAATCACATGTTTAATGTTGCAAATTGAGTTCTTGTCTCCGCCACTCTCTTTTCAGTGTATAGACAATGCTGTTACTGTGCTATTTTATTTATTTCTGTAAAGAGTGAGATCGTGTTTAAATGCAACTTTTATAATACACAAAAATATTTGAAAGCAGACGGGTGGTGTGTTTTACATTTACCAAAACAGTGCTGATGATGTGGGGAGATGTTTAGACAGTGCAATTGTCATTTTCAAGGTAGCTAAACATCAAATTTGGCTGCAGCCGTGTGCACAATGTAATTCAGTATGAGCAGTTATAACTAACTGTGTGTGTTGTAGTTTGTCGGAGGTCTATGAGTCGGCAAAAAGGGAGGCCCGGGACATAGTTCACTACCGTATATAAGATAGTGAAAATACCACATGATAGCTCGCTGCCGTAGATAAGACAGAGAGAAATTGCCCATGGTGGCACACTAAAAATGAAAATGTGGCGTTCCTGAAATGCAAGCGTGAGGTCTCTCTAGTGATTACACAAAAAATCTAAGCAAAAATAAGGGGTTCTGGATATTGGGGCCACAAATAAAACAAGGGAATTATGCTCACCAAAATACCACCAACCACGCATACCAACCACGCATACCAAATACGCATGTCTGTGTGCTGAAATAATGCATGTCCACTGTATTATTGTTGTACATGGCCCAATCTGAATACAAGGAGTGATTGTTGCTAAGTTATATTTCGGCGGTAAGAAAATACCGTCAGGCCCCAAATCTCCACAAAATACCCTACAAGACCCTTCCTATAGCATGAGATGTGATATCCAACTCCTTTCCATTCCAACCTGAGACCCTTCCTATAGCATGAGAAGGGATATCCAACTCCTTCCCAATCCAATCCTGAGACCCTTCCGATAGCAGAGATGTGATATCTCAATGCTTATACCAAACCTGAGACCCTACCTTTAGTATGATGTGATATCCAAATCCTTCACATTCCAATCCTGAGACCCTTCCTATAGCATGAGATGTGATATCTCAATGCTTCTAATACCAAACCTGAGATCCTTCCTAAAACATGAGATGTGAGATCCAAATCCTTCCCCTTCCAAACCTGAGACCTTTCCTTTAGCATATGTGATATCCAACTCCTTCCCATTCCAATCCTGAGACCCTTCCGATAGCATGAGATGTGATATCTCAATGCTTCTAATATCAAACCTGAGACCCTCCCTATAGCATGAGATGTGATATCCAACTCCTTGCCATTCCAATCCTGAGACCCTTCCTATAACATGAGACGTGATATCCAACTCCTTCCAATTCCAATCCTGAGACTCCTCCTATAGCATGATATGTGATATCTCAATGCTTATAATACCAAACCTGAGATCCTTCCTATAACATGAGATGTGATATCCAACTCCTTCCCATTCCAAACCTGAGACCCTTCCAATAGCATGAGATTTGATATCTCAATGCTTCTAAAAACAAACATGAGAACCATCCTATAACGAGATGTGAAATCCCAATCCTTCCCTTCCCAAACCTGAGACCCTTCCTATAGCTCGAGATGTGATATCAAACTCCTTCCCATTCCAATCCTGAGATAGCTTGAGATGTGATATCCAACTCCTTCCCATTCCAATCCTGAGACCCTTATTATACCATGAGATGTGATATCTCAAGGCTTCTAATACCAAACCTGAGACCCGTCCTATAACATGAGATGTGATATCCAAATCCTTCCCCTTCCAAACCTGAGACCCTTCCTTTAGCATGAGATGTGATATCCAAATCCTTCCCATTCCAATCCTGAAACCCTTCCTATAGCATGAGATGTGATAGCTCAATGTTTCTAATAAAAAACCTGAGACCCTTCCTATAGCAATAGATGTGATATCCAAATCCTTCCCATTCCAATCCTGAGACCCTTCCTATAACGAGATGTGATATCCAACTCCTTCCCATTCCAACCTGAGACACTTCCTATAGCATGAGAAGGGATATCCAAATCCTTCCCATTCCAATCCTGAGATCCTTCCTATAACATGATGTGATATCCAATTCCTTCCCATTCCAATCCTGAGACCCTTCCTATAACATGAGATGTGATGTCTCAATACTTCTAATACCAAACCTGAGATCCTTCCTATGGCATGAGATGTCATATAAAGCTCCTTCCCATTCCATTCCTGAGACCCTTCCTATAGCATGAGATGTGATATCCAACTCCTTCCCATTCCAATCCTGAGACCCTTCCTATAGCATGAGATGTGATATCTCAATGCTTCTAATACCAAACCCGAGATCCTTCCTATAACATGAGATGTGATATCCAAATCCTTCCCATTCCAACCTGAGACCCTTCCGATAGCATGAGATGTGATATCCCAATGCTTCTACCAAACCTGAGACCCATACTATGGCATGAGATGTGATATCAAACTCCTTCCCATTCCAATCCTGAGACCCTTCCTATAGCTTGAGATGTGATATCCAACTCCTTCCCATTCCAATTCTGAGACCCTTCCTATACCATGAGACTTGATATCGCAATGCTTCTAATACCAAACCTGAGACCCGTCCTATAACATGAGATGTGATATCCAAATCCTTCCCCTTCCAAGCCTTAGACCCTTCCTTTATCATGAGATGTGATATCAAACTCCTTCACATTCCAATCCTGAGACCCTTCCGATATCATGAGATTTTTTATCTCAAAGCTTCTGATATCAAACTTGAGACCCTCCCTATAGCATGAGATGTGACATCCCAGTCCTTCCCATTCCAATCCTGAGACGCTTCCTATAGCATGAGATGTGATATCTCAATGCTTCTAATACCAAACCTGAGACCCTTCCTATAACATGAGATGGGATATCCAACTCCTTCCCATTCCAATCCTGACACTCTTCCGATAGCAGAGATGTGATATCTCAATGCTTATACCAAACCTGAGATCCTTCCTATGGCATGAGATGTCATATAAAACTCATTCCCATTCCATTCCTGAGACCCTTCCTATAGCATGAGATGTGATATCCAACTCCTTCCCATTCCAATCCTGAGACCCTTCCTATAGCATGAGATGTGATATCTCAATGCTTCTAATACCAAACCTGAGATCCTTCCTATAACATGAGATGTGATATCCAAATCCTTCCCATTCCAACCTGAGACCCTTCCGATAGCATGAGATGTGATATCCCAATGCTTCTACCAAACCTGAGACCCTTCCTATAGCTTGAGATGTGATATCCAACTCCTTCCCATTCCAATTCTGAGACCCTCCTATACCATGAGACTTGATATCGCAATGCTTCTAATACCAAACCTGAGACCCGTCCTATAACATGAGATGTGATATCCAAATCCTTCCCCTTCCAAACCTTAGACCCTTCCTGTTAGGAGGTGGTTACATTTACTTCATTGAGTTTACAATCACATCAATTCAGCTGCTGCCATGTAACCTAGTTACCAAGGAACCTTTGTTGTTATGATTAAGCAAAGGTTCCACATTCTAGCAGCAGAGAGAGAGAGGATTGAGAGCAGGAGGACAGCCACAGCTGGGGGCCTTTCTCTTGGATTAACTAAAGAAATAAAGCCTCTCTATAAAGACAAGCATCAACGTGAAGCGTGGTCATTTACTTATTAACATTGGCGACGAGGATTGGGCCAAGGAGAAAAGGCCCCCAGCAGCAGAAACACTGCAGCAATATTGATTACAGTTTGGATGCAAATGGACGGAGTGTTACACTAGATGTTTTGTGTAATAGCAGGCGAGAAACACGGCCATCCTCCTGGAGCGGAGTAAACCAGCAAAGCGCATTTTGGAGCGGAGCACCAAGAAAGAAGTCAGTGCCTGGCAGTGGAGAGAACCATAAAAGCATACTGGAGCTGAGCACGAATATTGAGGAGGTTGGATGACCTGTGGATCACAAATTGGATCACCTGTGGATTACGGAGGAGGCTGACCTGTGGATCACAAATTGCAACTACCACAGACAGCGCTGACAATATCAGCACAGGTTCCACCTGAAATCACACCTTATAAAATTTAAGTACAAGTAAGTGACAGTGTGGCTGTGTAAGGTTTCCTACCTGGGGGTGACATTAATTAATTCACAACATGGCAAACGTCCCAGCCCCAATTTTCTTCCTGCCTACACCAGGTGAGCCCAGAGTGCGTTGGATAGACTGGAAAGAGGGTTTTCAAAAATATGCACTGGCAGCATTTGGACCCAATTTCTCCAACGAGCGCAAAGAGGCGCTCCTATTTCACTGTTTAGGTGCTGCAGGACAGGAAGTGGTCAAAAAACTACCAGAACCTCCAGACATTCCTGATGGGGGTCCATATGAGAAAACATTAGCAAAATTAGACAAACACTACTGTGTTGAAGAAAATATAATTCTTGAAAGGTACAAATTTGCCACGAGAACTCAAAAAACTGGAGAGAGTATTGAGGAATTTGTAACTGCTCTTAGAGGTTTAGCCATCAAATGTAGATTTGACCATTGTCGAGATGAGCATGTCAGGGACCAACTCATGATTAAGTGTTCTAATGATAACATCAGGAAGGAGTTATGGAAGGAAAGAAATCCTTCTCTTGATAGAGCAATTGAGATAGCGAAAATGATAGAACACACAGACAAATGTATACAAATGCTTCAAGTGGATAATACATCTCAAGATAAGCCCAAAACTGATGACAATGAAGCTGCCATACATAAGGTTTCGAGAGTGATGCAGAGAGGTGCAGCAACTGCACGTCGCACTTGGCAAATGGGTAGGAGACCTGAGGGTCGCCAAGGTCCCTTTACCAGAGCATGGGGACAAGGATCATCTACCAGAGGGTCGCCCAGTGAGAATGTTACATTCAGGGGTGGCAGGGACTCTGGTTATCCTAGAGGTGCATCAATTAGGAGGTGTTTCAGATGTGGGAGTCTATATCACAAAGCATCTGACAAAGAATGTTATGCATCAAACATTATATGTAATGAATGTGGGATCAGAGGACACATGGCTAGATGCTGTAGGAATTTTTATACCGCCCCAAGTCAAATACATGAAGTCAATGCAGATCAAGAATTTATATCAATTGATGATGCTGGTAGAGAAGTTATATTTTCAGTCAATGCCATTGATGGGAAGGTCAAGAAAAAGAAACCATATGCAACTGTGTTAGTTGGAGGGGTGCCAGTATCAATGCTCATGGACAGTGGAGCAGATTATACTTTGATAAGTGTGCAAGTGTGGAAGGAGAAATTTGGATGTTGTACATTGTGGGAGAATGTAGTCAGAGCAAATGCTTATGGAGATGTGCCCATAGAAATTTTAGGGTGCTTTGAAGCTGAGCTCCAATTCAAAGACAGGAAGGCGTTAGGGACTATCCATGTAGCCAACAGAGGTGGAGAGCTGTTGTCCTGGAGCGATCAGGCAGAGCTCAAGATAAGACTTGAAGCAAGCCACCCAGAACAGGTTTTGACTGTTGAAGGTGGAAAATCCGGTGGAAAATCGGTCTCGAGCATTGTTATGGAAGGGGCCAGAGGGCATATGAGTGGCACTAAGTTAGGGTGCTTGAAGGGATTTGTGCACAAAATTCGTTTGAAAAGGGATGCCATTCCCAAAGTTGCCAAATTACGGACCATTCCCTTGGCCCTGAGAAAAGATGTAGAGAGTGAATTGAATAAAATGGAAAGTGAAGGGGTGATAGAGAGAATTGATTCCTCAGAGTGGGTTAGTCCTATTGTAATAGTGAGAAAGAGCAGTGGATCTCTGCGGATATGCATAGACCTTAGACACCTGAATAAAAATGTAGTGGCTGACAAATTTCCTTTACCCAGAATAGATGATTTATTGGCAGGGGTGTCTGATTCCAAAGTATTTTCTCTTATTGACCTCAAATCTGCATATCACCAAGTAGAATTACACCCTGATTCGAGAGATCTCACAGCTTTCATTACCCCTATTGGCCTTTTCAGATGTATAAGAATGCCATTTGGATTGATTTCAGCAGCTAGCGTATTTCAGAACGTCATGTACAGATTACTGGGAGGAGAGAGAGGTGTCATGTGTTACCAGGATGATGTGCTAGTATGTGGGGAAAATGAAGCAGAACATGATAAAAGGTTAGAGAGAGTGTTGAACATATTCAAAGAGGCTGGCCTTACAGTATCGTTAGAGAAATGCATATTCAAAACTGACAAAGTTGAATATCTAGGTCATGAAATTACAGGTGAAGGGATCAAACCCAAAGAAAAGGCCATAGAAGCTATTCGCAAGATGGAAGCACCAAAATCCAAAGCAGATATACTATCTTTTCTAGGTCTGGTTGAATTTTATGGCAAGTTTGTTAGAGGGTTGGCAAATTTGTCAAGGAACATGAGGATGTTGACTCGTAAAGGTGTTACGTTCAAGTGGAATGAATCTTGTGAGGAAGAGTTTGGTAAGATTAAAGATGCTATAGTCAATGCACCCATCTTGAAAACGTTTGAAGAAAGTAGACATTCATTACTATTTGTGGATGAAAGTGACTATGGTATTGGGGCAGTCCTAATGCAGGAAGATCAGGAGGGCTTACACACCATAGCATTTGCCTCTAGATCTCTCAAAGGACCTGAGAACAGATATTCAGTGGTAGAAAAGGAAGCATTGGCTTGTGTCTGGGGAGTGGAAAAGTTCAAAAGATATTTGTGGGGCAGAGAATTCACAGTATGTACAGACCATAAACCCCTAATAGGAATATTTACCAAAGGTGGTCTGGAGGGAGTCTCCAGACGCATCATGAAGTGGGTGACATCCCTACAAGGCCTGCAATATGATATGCTTCACATTAGTGGTGAAACCAACGTAGTTGCTGATGCCTTATCCAGATCAGTAGTGAGAGAAACAGTGTCTGAGGAGTCTCCTCTGACTTGTGAGAAAGGTGTTGAAATATTTCAGGTTCATGAGTCAGTAAAGAAAGAGGAGTGGGACAATGCATGTTCAGAGGATGAATTGTACCAGAGAGTTTTAACATTGGTGACGCAGAACAGAATAAGAAACTATATTGGTGATTTAGGCGGGTTTGGCAAAGTTAAGGAAGAACTCTGGATTGATAAAGGATACTTACATAGAGGACATCAGATGGTTGTACCTATTAAAATGAGAAAATTAATAATTGAGCTAGCTCATGTTGGGCATTTGGGACTGCCTAGAACCAAAGGCTTGGTTAGAGCAGAATTTTGGTGGCCTAATCTTGACAAAGACACTGAAGAAGTGGTCAACAATTGTTGTGATTGCATTGAAGGTAATAAGGGTCTCAGGATTCAAAAAGTACCCATGACTGTTAGAAAGCCATCCACAGTTCCATGGGATGAGGTTGCTTTAGACTTACTAGGGCCTTTCAATATCAAAGGTGGGAGAGACACCTATGTACTGGTTGTCATAGATTTATTATCCAAGTGGCCCGAAATATTTACACTAAGAGACATATCCAGCAGTAGCATCATTAAATGTTTGGAGCAATTATTTTGGAGAGAGGGATTCCCCAGAAAGTGTTTATCAGATAATGGGACCCAATTGGTTTCCAAGGAATTTAGAGAGTTCTTGAGTAACCATGGAATAGAACAAGTAACCACTTCATTATATCATCCCCAGACCAATGGGTGTGTAGAACGCTTCAACCGCACTCTCATGGATGCAATTAGAATTGCGGTAGCAACAGGAGGTGACTGGATCAGGACCATAATGGAGAGAACATTCCAATATAGACTAGCACCACACAGTGTTACGGGTGTATCCCCATTTGAACTATTAAGAGGGAGGAAACCTAACTCACACATGTGTCCAGGCTGGATGGGAAGGTCAAAATTCGTAGGAATAGATCTGGAGGGAGTGAGAGAGAAGATATTTGAATCTGGGGTCAGATCCAAGGAGCAATATGACAGGAAGAATGCTTGTAGAGAATTCAGTCTTGAGGAAGGTGATTGGATCAAGATCAAACTTCCCACCAAGGTGCGCAAAGGTGCATCCATATTTTCACAGCCCAAACAAGTTGTTAAAGATTTGGGATCTTCGGTGCTTGTTAAAGGGGGTGGGGTCTGGAACAAGGAGAGGATAGCAATTTGCAAAAAGGTAAACAACAACTTGTAACTGCACTGCAAGGTATTTAAAGCAATTTAATTATTTCTTCATATAGCGGTGTATCAGATACTATGTAAATAATGAACTACTTATGTTCAATGAAATCTATTATCTAGTTTAGGCAAATACTTATATTTTGGTAAAAGGAAGGGAGGTGTTAGGAGGTGGTTACATTTACTTCATTGAGTTTACAATCACATCAATTCAGCTGCTGCCATGTAACCTAGTTACCAAGGAACCTTTGTTGTTATGATTAAGCAAAGGTTCCACATTCTAGCAGCAGAGAGAGAGAGGATTGAGAGCAGGAGGACAGCCACAGCTGGGGGCCTTTCTCTTGGATTAACTAAAGAAATAAAGCCTCTCTATAAAGACAAGCATCAACGTGAAGCGTGGTCATTTACTTATTAACACTTCCTTTATCATGAGATGTGATATCCAACTCCTTCACATTCCAAACCTGAGACCCTTCCTATAGCTTGAGATGTGATATCAAACTCCTTCGCATTCCAATCCCGATATAGCTTGAGATGTGATATCCAACTCCATCCCATTCCAATCCTGAGACCCTTCCGATAGCATGAGATGTGATAGCTCAATGCTTCTAATATCAAAACTGAGACCCTCCCTATAGTATGAGATGTGATATCTAAGTCCTTCCCATTCCTATCCTGAGACCCTTCCTATTGGATGAGATGTGATATCAACTCCTTCCCATTCCAAACCTGAGACCCTTCCTATAGCATGAGATGTTATATCTTAATGCTTCTAAAACCAAACCTGAGAACCATCCTATAACATCTGAACTCCAAATCCTTCCCTTTCCAAACCTGAGACCCTTCCGATAGCATGAGATGTGATATCTCAATGCTACTAAAACCAAACATGAGAACCATCCTATAACATGAGATGTGAAATCCAAATCCTTCCCTTTCCAAACCTGAGACCCTTCCTATAGCTTGAGATGTGATATCAAACTCCTTCCCATTCCAATCCTGAGATAGCTTGAGATGTGATAGCCAACTCCTTCCCATTCCAATCCTGAGACCCTTCCTATACCATGAGATGTGATATCTCAATGCTTCTAATACCAAACCTGAGACCCTTCCTAAAACATGAGATGTGAGATCCAAATCCTTCCCCTTCCAAACCTGAGACCCTTCCTATAGCTTGAGATGTGATATCAAACTCCTTCCCATTCCAATCCCGAGATAGCTTGAGATGTGATATCCAACTCCATCCCATTCCAATCCTGAGACCCTTCCGATAGCATGAGATGTGATAGCTCAATGCTTCTAATATCAAAACTGAGACCCTCCCTATAGTATGAGATGTGATATCTAAGTCCTTTCCATTCCTATCCTGAGACCCTTCCGATAGCAGAGATGTGATATCTCAATGCTTATACCAAACCTGATGACCCATCCTATGGCATGAGATGTGATATCCAACTCCTTCCCATTGCAATCCTGAGTTCCTTCCTATAGCATGAGATGTGATATCTCAATGCTTCTATCAAACCTGAGACCCTTCCTTTAGCATGAGATGTGATATCCAACTCCTTGCCATTCCAATCCTGAGACCCTTCGTATAACATGAGACGTGATATCCAACTCCTTCCCATTCCAATCCTGAGACTCCTCCTATAGCATGAGATGTGATATCTCAATGCTTCTAATACCAAACATGGGACCCGTCCTATAACATGAGATATGATATCCAAATCCTTCCCCTTCCAAACCTGAGACCCTTCCTTTAGCATGAGATGTGATATCCAAATCCTTCCCATTCCAATCCTGAAACCCTTCCTATAGCATGAGATGTGATAGCTCAATGTTTCTAATAAAAAACCTGAGACCCTTCCTATAGCAAGAGATGTGATATCCAAATCCTTCCCATTCCAATCCTAAGACCCTTCCTGTAACGAGATGTGATATCCAACGCCTTCCCATTCCAACCTGAGACACTTCCTATAGCATGAGAAGGGATATCCAAATCCTTCCCATTCCAATCCTGAGATCCTTCCTATAACATGATATGATATCCAATTCCTTTCCATTCCAAACCTGAGACCCTTCCTATTGGATGAGATGTGATATCAACTCCTTCCCATTCCAAACCTGAGACCCTTCCTATAGCATGAGATGTTATATCTTAATGCTTCTAAAGCCAAACCTGAGAACCATCCTATAACATGTGAACTCCAAATCCTTCCCTTTCCAAACCTGAGACCCTTCCGATAGCATGAGATGTGATATCTCAATGCTACTAAAACCAAACATGAGACCCTCCCTATAGTATGAGATGTGATATCTAAGTCCTTTCCATTCCTATCCTGAGACCCTTCCGATAGCAGAGATGTGATATCTCAATGCTTATACCAAACCTGATGACCCATCCTATGGCATGAGATGTGATATCCAACTCCTTCCCATTGCAATCCTGAGTTCCTTCCTATAGCATGAGATGTGATATCTCAATGCTTCTATCAAACCTGAGACCCTTCCTTTAGCATGAGATGTGATATCCAACTCCTTGCCATTCCAATCCTGAGACCCTTCGTATAACATGAGACGTGATATCCAACTCCTTCCCATTGCAATCCTGAGTTCCTTCCTATAGCATGAGATGTGATATCTCAATGCTTCTATCAAACCTGAGACCCTTCCTTTAGCATGAGATGTGATATCCAACTCCTTGCCATTCCAATCCTGAGACCCTTCGTATAACATGAGACGTGATATCCAACTCCTTCCCATTCCAATCCTGAGACTCCTCCTATAGCATGAGATGTGATATCTCAATGCTTCTAATACCAAACATGGGACCCGTCCTATAACATGAGATATGATATCCAAATCCTTCCCCTTCCAAACCTGAGACCCTTCCTTTAGCATGAGATGTGATATCCAAATCCTTCCCATTCCAATCCTGAAACCCTTCCTATAGCATGAGATGTGATAGCTCAATGTTTCTAATAAAAAACCTGAGACCCTTCCTATAGCAAGAGATGTGATATCCAAATCCTTCCCATTCCAATCCTAAGACCCTTCCTGTAACGAGATGTGATATCCAACGCCTTCCCATTCCAACCTGAGACACTTCCTATAGCATGAGAAGGGATATCCAAATCCTTCCCATTCCAATCCTGAGATCCTTCCTATAACATGATATGATATCCAATTCCTTTCCATTCCAAACCTGAGACCCTTCCTATTGGATGAGATGTGATATCAACTCCTTCCCATTCCAAACCTGAGACCCTTCCTATAGCATGAGATGTTATATCTTAATGCTTCTAAAACCAAACCTGAGAACCATCCTATAACATGTGAACTCCAAATCCTTCCCTTTCCAAACCTGAGACCCTTCCGATAGCATGAGATGTGATATCTCAATGCTACTAAAACCAAACATGAGAACCATCCTATAACATGAGATGTGAAATCCAAATCCTTCCCTTTCCAAACCTGAGACCCTTCCTATAGCTTGAGATGTGATATCAAACTCCTTCCCATTCCAATCCTGAGATAGCTTGATATGTGATAGCCAACTCCTTCCCATTCCAATCCTGAGACCCTTCCTATAACATGAGATGTGATATCTCAATGCTACTAAAACCAAACATGAGAACCATCCTATAACATGAGATGTGAAATCCAAATCCTTCCCTTTCCAAACCTGAGACCCTTCCTATAGCTTGAGATGTGATATCAAACTCCTTCCCATTCCAATCCTGAGATAGCTTGAGATGTGATAGCCAACTCCTTCCCATTCCAATCCTGAGACCCTTCCTATAACATGAGATGTGATATCTCAATGCTTCTAATACCAAACCTGAGACCCGTCCTAAAACATGAGATGTGAGATCCAAATCCTTCCCCTTCCAATCCTGAGACCCTTCCGATAGCATGAGATGTGATAGCTCAATGCTTCTAATATCAAAACTGAGACCCTCCCTATAGTATGAGATGTGGTATCTAAGTCCTTCCCATTCCTATCCTGAGACCCTTCCGATAGCAGAGATGTGATATCTCAATGCTTATACCAAACCTGATGACCCATCCTATGGCATGAGATGTGATATCCAACTCCTTCCCATTGCAATCCTGAGTTCCTTCCTATAGCATGAGATGTGATATCTCAATGCTTCTATCAAACCTGAGACCCTTCCTTTAGCATGAGATGTGATATCCAACTCCTTGCCATTCCAATCCTGAGACTCCTCCTATAGCATGAGATGTGATATCTCAATGCTTCTAATACCAAACATGGGACCCGTCCTATAACATGAGATATGATATCCAAATCCTTCCCCTTCCAAACCTGAGACCCTTCCTTTAGCATGAGATGTGATATCCAAATCCTTCCCATTCCAATTCTGAGACCCTTCCTATAACGAGATGTGATATCCAACGCCTTCCCATTCCAACCTGAGACACTTCCTATAGCATGAGAAGTGATATCCAAATCCTTCCCATTCCAATCCTGAGATCCTTCCTATAACATGATGTGATATCCAATTCCTTTCCATTCCAAACCTGAGACCCTTCCTATTGGATGAGATGTGATATCCAACTCCTTCCCATTCAAATCCTGAGACCCTTCCTATACCATGAGATGTGATATCTCAATGCTTCTAATATCAAACCTGGGACCCGCCCTATAACATGAGATATGATATCCAAATCCTTCCCCTTCCAAACCTGAGACCCTTCCTTTAGCATGAGATGTGATATCCAAATCCTTCCCATTCCAATCCTGAAACCCTTCCTATAGCATGAGATGTGATATCTCAATGTTTCTAATAAAAAACCTGAGACCCTTCCTATAGCAAGAGATGTGATATCCAAATCCTTCCCATTTCAATCTTGAGACTGTAAGGATATTTGGCGTGTTACAGCACAGAGTACAGCACTACTGCACAGATAGCAATTTTTTTTGATGCAGCACCACCACATGGGTGTGGTGCATTGCTATATGTGTTGCCAGATTAACATGGACATATAAGTAAAGACAGGCTATTCAGTCAAAACGATTTTAACATATAAGATGCAAATCTATTTTTACAGTTAAAAGCACACGTGCACACTCAAAAATGCACACTATTTTTCACCTGAAATGCCTGTGGTGCAAGAGACACATTTGAAAATTAATAACTAACATTATTAATAAATAACCTGACTAATAAAACTGCATTTAACATAACCCACTAATAAAAATGTGTCTCCACTGCAGAATTAGGCCTACTCTGAAAGTGAACTTTTAAACGCACATTCATTTTTTTCTTTTTCTCTGCTGCTCTGTCCACATAACTACAGGAAGCAAAAGGGCTCGAAGGAACAGGAAATCAGTTGGTTACAAATGATTACTGTAGAAATGAGCCATTGTGTAGTGAGGGAGGAGATGGCATGATTGATTCTGATTGGAGCAGCGTCATAGCAAGTATCATGCTAGAGGCAGCAATGAGAGTCTTGCTGGGGGAGCTTGAAGAGAGGGGGAGGACAGTCGGGATTTGGCAGAGCTGGGAGAAGGACCTGTTTTCCTGGCTGAAGCATTCCTGCTGCAAAAGCTGAGAATTCCAGGCAATAACCCTGGTTTGAGAACGAAAGACGCTTGTTTTCACCGGGGTTAATCTTCAAGGGAGCCAAATTCAGAAACAGAACAGCTGAAGAAAACTCATGCTGAACAGATAAGGTAATTACAGAAGTGTGGGGGCTGAGTGTGTACGAGAATATTCAGTCAGTGTAGGAAAGGAGATTCCTGTGCTTTAATCACATGTTTAATGTTGCAAATTGAGTTCTTGTCTCTGCCACTCTCTTTTCAGTGTATAGACAATGCTGTTACTGTGCTATTTTATTTATTTCTGTAAAGAGTGAGATCGTGTTTAAATGCAACTTTTATAATACACAAAAATATTTGAAAGCAGACGGGTGGTGTGTTTTACATTTACCAAAACAGTGCTGATGATGTGGGGAGATGTTTAGACAGTGCAATTGTCATTTTCAAGGTAGCTAAACATCAAATTTGGCTGCAGCCGTGTGCACAATGTAATTCAGTATGAGCAGTTATAACTAACTGTGTGTGTTGTAGTTTGTCGGAGGTCTATGAGTCGGCAAAAAGGGAGGCCCGGGACATAGTTCACTACCGTATATAAGATAGTGAAAATACCACATGATAGCTCGCTGCCGTAGATAAGACAGAGAGAAATTGCCCATGGTGGCACACTAAAAATGAAAATGTGGCGTTCCTGAAATGCAAGCGTGAGGTCTCTCTAGTGATTACACAAAAAATCTAAGCAAAAATAAGGGGTTCTGGATATTGGGGCCACAAATAAAACAAGGGAATTATGCTCACCAAAATACCACCAACCACGCATACCAACCACGCATACCAAATACGCATGTCTGTGTGCTGAAATAATGCATGTCCACTGTATTATTGTTGTACATGGCCCAATCTGAATACAAGGAGTGATTGTTGCTAAGTTATATTTCGGCGGTAAGAAAATACCGTCAGGCCCCAAATCTCCACAAAATACCCTACAAGACCCTTCCTATAGCATGAGATGTGATATCCAACTCCTTTCCATTCCAACCTGAGACCCTTCCTATAGCATGAGAAGGGATATCCAACTCCTTCCCAATCCAATCCTGAGACCCTTCCGATAGCAGAGATGTGATATCTCAATGCTTATACCAAACCTGAGACCCTACCTTTAGTATGATGTGATATCCAAATCCTTCACATTCCAATCCTGAGACCCTTCCTATAGCATGAGATGTGATATCTCAATGCTTCTAATACCAAACCTGAGATCCTTCCTTAAACATGAGATGTGAGATCCAAATCCTTCCCCTTCCAAACCTGAGACCTTTCCTTTAGCATATGTGATATCCAACTCCTTCCCATTCCAATCCTGAGACCCTTCCGATAGCATGAGATGTGATATCTCAATGCTTCTAATATCAAACCTGAGACCCTCCCTATAGCATGAGATGTGATATCCAACTCCTTGCCATTCCAATCCTGAGACCCTTCCTATAACATGAGACGTGATATCCAACTCCTTCCAATTCCAATCCTGAGACTCCTCCTATAGCATGATATGTGATATCTCAATGCTTATAATACCAAACCTGAGATCCTTCCTATAACATGAGATGTGATATCCAACTCCTTCCCATTCCAAACCTGAGACCCTTCCAATAGCATGAGATTTGATATCTCAATGCTTCTAAAAACAAACATGAGAACCATCCTATAACGAGATGTGAAATCCCAATCCTTCCCTTCCCAAACCTGAGACCCTTCCTATAGCTCGAGATGTGATATCAAACTCCTTCCCATTCCAATCCTGAGATAGCTTGAGATGTGATATCCAACTCCTTCCCATTCCAATCCTGAGACCCTTATTATACCATGAGATGTGATATCTCAAGGCTTCTAATACCAAACCTGAGACCCGTCCTATAACATGAGATGTGATATCCAAATCCTTCCCCTTCCAAACCTGAGACCCTTCCTTTAGCATGAGATGTGATATCCAAATCCTTCCCATTCCAATCCTGAAACCCTTCCTATAGCATGAGATGTGATAGCTCAATGTTTCTAATAAAAAACCTGAGACCCTTCCTATAGCAATAGATGTGATATCCAAATCCTTCCCATTCCAATCCTGAGACCCTTCCTATAACGAGATGTGATATCCAACTCCTTCCCATTCCAACCTGAGACACTTCCTATAGCATGAGAAGGGATATCCAAATCCTTCCCATTCCAATCCTGAGATCCTTCCTATAACATGATGTGATATCCAATTCCTTCCCATTCCAAACCTGAGACCCATCCTATTGGATGAGATGTGATATCCAACTCCTTCCCTTTCCAATCCTGAGACCCTTCCTATAACATGAGATGTGATGTCTCAATACTTCTAATACCAAACCTGAGATCCTTCCTATGGCATGAGATGTCATATAAAGCTCCTTCCCATTCCATTCCTGAGACCCTTCCTATAGCATGAGATGTGATATCCAACTCCTTCCCATTCCAATCCTGAGACCCTTCCTATAGCATGAGATGTGATATCTCAATGCTTCTAATACCAAACCCGAGATCCTTCCTATAACATGAGATGTGATATCCAAATCCTTCCCATTCCAACCTGAGACCCTTCCGATAGCATGAGATGTGATATCCCAATGCTTCTACCAAACCTGAGACCCATACTATGGCATGAGATGTGATATCAAACTCCTTCCCATTCCAATCCTGAGACCCTTCCTATAGCTTGAGATGTGATATCCAACTCCTTCCCATTCCAATTCTGAGACCCTTCCTATACCATGAGACTTGATATCGCAATGCTTCTAATACCAAACCTGAGACCCGTCCTATAACATGAGATGTGATATCCAAATCCTTCCCCTTCCAAGCCTTAGACCCTTCCTTTATCATGAGATGTGATATCAAACTCCTTCACATTCCAATCCTGAGACCCTTCCGATATCATGAGATTTTTTATCTCAAAGCTTCTGATATCAAACTTGAGACCCTCCCTATAGCATGAGATGTGACATCCCAGTCCTTCCCATTCCAATCCTGAGACGCTTCCTATAGCATGAGATGTGATATCTCAATGCTTCTAATACCAAACCTGAGACCCTTCCTATAACATGAGATGGGATATCCAACTCCTTCCCATTCCAATCCTGACACTCTTCCGATAGCAGAGATGTGATATCTCAATGCTTATACCAAACCTGAGATCCTTCCTATGGCATGAGATGTCATATAAAACTCATTCCCATTCCATTCCTGAGACCCTTCCTATAGCATGAGATGTGATATCCAACTCCTTCCCATTCCAATCCTGAGACCCTTCCTATAGCATGAGATGTGATATCTCAATGCTTCTAATACCAAACCTGAGATCCTTCCTATAACATGAGATGTGATATCCAAATCCTTCCCATTCCAACCTGAGACCCTTCCGATAGCATGAGATGTGATATCCCAATGCTTCTACCAAACCTGAGACCATTCCTATAGCTTGAGATGTGATATCCAACTCCTTCCCATTCCAATTCTGAGACCCTCCTATACCATGAGACTTGATATCGCAATGCTTCTAATACCAAACCTGAGACCCGTCCTATAACATGAGATGTGATATCCAAATCCTTCCCCTTCCAAACCTTAGACCCTTCCTGTTAGGAGGTGGTTACATTTACTTCATTGAGTTTACAATCACATCAATTCAGCTGCTGCCATGTAACCTAGTTACCAAGGAACCTTTGTTGTTATGATTAAGCAAAGGTTCCACATTCTAGCAGCAGAGAGAGAGAGGATTGAGAGCAGGAGGACAGCCACAGCTGGGGGCCTTTCTCTTGGATTAACTAAAGAAATAAAGCCTCTCTATAAAGACAAGCATCAACGTGAAGCGTGGTCATTTACTTATTAACATTGGCGACGAGGATTGGGCCAAGGAGAAAAGGCCCCCAGCAGCAGCAACACTGCAGCAATATTGATTACAGTTTGGATGCAAATGGACGGAGTGTTACACTAGATGTTTTGTGTAATAGCAGGCGAGAAACACGGCCATCCTCCTGGAGCGGAGTAAACCAGCAAAGCGCATTTTGGAGCGGAGCACCAAGAAAGAAGTCAGTGCCTGGCAGTGGAGAGAACCATAAAAGCATACTGGAGCTGAGCACGAATATTGAGGAGGTTGGATGACCTGTGGATCACAAATTGGATCACCTGTGGATTACGGAGGAGGCTGACCTGTGGATCACAAATTGCAACTACCACAGACAGCGCTGACAATATCAGCACAGGTTCCACCTGAAATCACACCTTATAAAATTTAAGTACAAGTAAGTGACAGTGTGGCTGTGTAAGGTTTCCTACCTGGGGGTGACATTAATTAATTCACAACATGGCAAACGTCCCAGCCCCAATTTTCTTCCTGCCTACACCAGGTGAGCCCAGAGTGCGTTGGATAGACTGGAAAGAGGGTTTTCAAAAATATGCACTGGCAGCATTTGGACCCAATTTCTCCAACGAGCGCAAAGAGGCGCTCCTATTTCACTGTTTAGGTGCTGCAGGACAGGAAGTGGTCAAAAAACTACCAGAACCTCCAGACATTCCTGATGGGGGTCCATATGAGAAAACATTAGCAAAATTAGACAAACACTACTGTGTTGAAGAAAATATAATTCTTGAAAGGTACAAATTTGCCACGAGAACTCAAAAAACTGGAGAGAGTATTGAGGAATTTGTAACTGCTCTTAGAGGTTTAGCCATCAAATGTAGATTTGACCATTGTCGAGATGAGCATGTCAGGGACCAACTCATGATTAAGTGTTCTAATGATAACATCAGGAAGGAGTTATGGAAGGAAAGAAATCCTTCTCTTGATAGAGCAATTGAGATAGCGAAAATGATAGAACACACAGACAAATGTATACAAATGCTTCAAGTGGATAATACATCTCAAGATAAGCCCAAAACTGATGACAATGAAGCTGCCATACATAAGGTTTCGAGAGTGATGCAGAGAGGTGCAGCAACTGCACGTCGCACTTGGCAAATGGGTAGGAGACCTGAGGGTCGCCAAGGTCCCTTTACCAGAGCATGGGGACAAGGATCATCTACCAGAGGGTCGCCCAGTGAGAATGTTACATTCAGGGGTGGCAGGGACTCTGGTTATCCTAGAGGTGCATCAATTAGGAGGTGTTTCAGATGTGGGAGTCTATATCACAAAGCATCTGACAAAGAATGTTATGCATCAAACATTATATGTAATGAATGTGGGATCAGAGGACACATGGCTAGATGCTGTAGGAATTTTTATACCGCCCCAAGTCAAATACATGAAGTCAATGCAGATCAAGAATTTATATCAATTGATGATGCTGGTAGAGAAGTTATATTTTCAGTCAATGCCATTGATGGGAAGGTCAAGAAAAAGAAACCATATGCAACTGTGTTAGTTGGAGGGGTGCCAGTATCAATGCTCATGGACAGTGGAGCAGATTATACTTTGATAAGTGTGCAAGTGTGGAAGGAGAAATTTGGATGTTGTACATTGTGGGAGAATGTAGTCAGAGCAAATGCTTATGGAGATGTGCCCATAGAAATTTTAGGGTGCTTTGAAGCTGAGCTCCAATTCAAAGACAGGAAGGCGTTAGGGACTATCCATGTAGCCAACAGAGGTGGAGAGCTGTTGTCCTGGAGCGATCAGGCAGAGCTCAAGATAAGACTTGAAGCAAGCCACCCAGAACA
Source organism: Ambystoma mexicanum (assembly GCF_040938575.1). NCBI lineage: Eukaryota > Metazoa > Chordata > Amphibia > Caudata > Ambystomatidae > Ambystoma > Ambystoma mexicanum. The sequence goes on from NC_090934.1 coordinate 1,161,556,709, forward strand.
GGTTTTGACTGTTGAAGGTGGAAAATCCGGTGGAAAATCGGTCTCGAGCATTGTTATGGAAGGGGCCAGAGGGCATATGAGTGGCACTAAGTTAGGGTGCTTGAAGGGATTTGTGCACAAAATTCGTTTGAAAAGGGATGCCATTCCCAAAGTTGCCAAATTACGGACCATTCCCTTGGCCCTGAGAAAAGATGTAGAGAGTGAATTGAATAAAATGGAAAGTGAAGGGGTGATAGAGAGAATTGATTCCTCAGAGTGGGTTAGTCCTATTGTAATAGTGAGAAAGAGCAGTGGATCTCTGCGGATATGCATAGACCTTAGACACCTGAATAAAAATGTAGTGGCTGACAAATTTCCTTTACCCAGAATAGATGATTTATTGGCAGGGGTGTCTGATTCCAAAGTATTTTCTCTTATTGACCTCAAATCTGCATATCACCAAGTAGAATTACACCCTGATTCGAGAGATCTCACAGCTTTCATTACCCCTATTGGCCTTTTCAGATGTATAAGAATGCCATTTGGATTGATTTCAGCAGCTAGCGTATTTCAGAACGTCATGTACAGATTACTGGGAGGAGAGAGAGGTGTCATGTGTTACCAGGATGATGTGCTAGTATGTGGGAAAAATGAAGCAGAACATGATAAAAGGTTAGAGAGAGTGTTGAACATATTCAAAGAGGCTGGCCTTACAGTATCGTTAGAGAAATGCATATTCAAAACTGACAAAGTTGAATATCTAGGTCATGAAATTACAGGTGAAGGGATCAAACCCAAAGAAAAGGCCATAGAAGCTATTCGCAAGATGGAAGCACCAAAATCCAAAGCAGATATACTATCTTTTCTAGGTCTGGTTGAATTTTATGGCAAGTTTGTTAGAGGGTTGGCAAATTTGTCAAGGAACATGAGGATGTTGACTCGTAAAGGTGTTACGTTCAAGTGGAATGAATCTTGTGAGGAAGAGTTTGGTAAGATTAAAGATGCTATAGTCAATGCACCCATCTTGAAAACGTTTGAAGAAAGTAGACATTCATTACTATTTGTGGATGAAAGTGACTATGGTATTGGGGCAGTCCTAATGCAGGAAGATCAGGAGGGCTTACACACCATAGCATTTGCCTCTAGATCTCTCAAAGGACCTGAGAACAGATATTCAGTGGTAGAAAAGGAAGCATTGGCTTGTGTCTGGGGAGTGGAAAAGTTCAAAAGATATTTGTGGGGCAGAGAATTCACAGTATGTACAGACCATAAACCCCTAATAGGAATATTTACCAAAGGTGGTCTGGAGGGAGTCTCCAGACGCATCATGAAGTGGGTGACATCCCTACAAGGCCTGCAATATGATATGCTTCACATTAGTGGTGAAACCAACGTAGTTGCTGATGCCTTATCCAGATCAGTAGTGAGAGAAACAGTGTCTGAGGAGTCTCCTCTGACTTGTGAGAAAGGTGTTGAAATATTTCAGGTTCATGAGTCAGTAAAGAAAGAGGAGTGGGACAATGCATGTTCAGAGGATGAATTGTACCAGAGAGTTTTAACATTGGTGACGCAGAACAGAATAAGAAACTATATTGGTGATTTAGGCGGGTTTGGCAAAGTTAAGGAAGAACTCTGGATTGATAAAGGATACTTACATAGAGGACATCAGATGGTTGTACCTATTAAAATGAGAAAATTAATAATTGAGCTAGCTCATGTTGGGCATTTGGGACTGCCTAGAACCAAAGGCTTGGTTAGAGCAGAATTTTGGTGGCCTAATCTTGACAAAGACACTGAAGAAGTGGTCAACAATTGTTGTGATTGCATTGAAGGTAATAAGGGTCTCAGGATTCAAAAAGTACCCATGACTGTTAGAAAGCCATCCACAGTTCCATGGGATGAGGTTGCTTTAGACTTACTAGGGCCTTTCAATATCAAAGGTGGGAGAGACACCTATGTACTGGTTGTCATAGATTTATTATCCAAGTGGCCCGAAATATTTACACTAAGAGACATATCCAGCAGTAGCATCATTAAATGTTTGGAGCAATTATTTTGGAGAGAGGGATTCCCCAGAAAGTGTTCATCAGATAATGGGACCCAATTGGTTTCCAAGGAATTTAGAGAGTTCTTGAGTAACCATGGAATAGAACAAGTAACCACTTCATTATATCATCCCCAGACCAATGGGTGTGTAGAACGCTTCAACCGCACTCTCATGGATGCAATTAGAATTGCGGTAGCAACAGGAGGTGACTGGATCAGGACCATAATGGAGAGAACATTCCAATATAGACTAGCACCACACAGTGTTACGGGTGTATCCCCATTTGAACTATTAAGAGGGAGGAAACCTAACTCACACATGTGTCCAGGCTGGATGGGAAGGTCAAAATTCGTAGGAATAGATCTGGAGGGAGTGAGAGAGAAGATATTTGAATCTGGGGTCAGATCCAAGGAGCAATATGACAGGAAGAATGCTTGGAGAGAATTCAGTCTTGAGGAAGGTGATTGGATCAAGATCAAACTTCCCACCAAGGTGCGCAAAGGTGCATCCATATTTTCACAGCCCAAACAAGTTGTTAAAGATTTGGGATCTTCGGTGCTTGTTAAAGGGGGTGGGGTCTGGAACAAGGAGAGGATAGCAATTTGCAAAAAGGTAAACAACAACTTGTAACTGCACTGCAAGGTATTTAAAGCAATTTAATTATTTCTTCATATAGCGGTGTATCAGATACTATGTAAATAATGAACTACTTATGTTCAATGAAATCTATTATCTAGTTTAGGCAAATACTTATATTTTGGTAAAAGGAAGGGAGGTGTTAGGAGGTGGTTACATTTACTTCATTGAGTTTACAATCACATCAATTCAGCTGCTGCCATGTAACCTAGTTACCAAGGAACCTTTGTTGTTATGATTAAGCAAAGGTTCCACATTCTAGCAGCAGAGAGAGAGAGGATTGAGAGCAGGAGGACAGCCACAGCTGGGGGCCTTTCTCTTGGATTAACTAAAGAAATAAAGCCTCTCTATAAAGACAAGCATCAACGTGAAGCGTGGTCATTTACTTATTAACACTTCCTTTATCATGAGATGTGATATCCAACTCCTTCACATTCCAAACCTGAGACCCTTCCTATAGCTTGAGATGTGATATCAAACTCCATCCCATTCCAATCCTGAGACCCTTCCGATAGCAGAGATGTGATATCTCAATGCTTATACCAAACCTGATGACCCATCCTATGGCATGAGATGTGATATCCAACTCCTTCCCATTGCAATCCTGAGTTCCTTCCTATAGCATGAGATGTGATATCTCAATGCTTCTATCAAACCTGAGACCCTTCCTTTAGCATGAGATGTGATATCCAACTCCTTGCCATTCCAATCCTGAGACCCTTCGTATAACATGAGACGTGATATCCAACTCCTTCCCATTCCAATCCTGAGACTCCTCCTATAGCATGAGATGTGATATCTCAATGCTTCTAATACCAAACATGGGACCCGTCCTATAACATGAGATATGATATCCAAATCCTTCCCCTTCCAAACCTGAGACCCTTCCTTTAGCATGAGATGTGATATCCAAATCCTTCCCATTCCAATCCTGAAACCCTTCCTATAGCATGAGATGTGATAGCTCAATGTTTCTAATAAAAAACCTGAGACCCTTCCTATAGCAAGAGATGTGATATCCAAATCCTTCCCATTCCAATCCTGAGACCCTTCCGATAGCAGAGATGTGATATTTCAATGCTTATACCAAACCTGAGACCCTTCCTATAGCATGAGATGTGATATCCAACTCCTTCCGATTCCAATCCTGAGACCCTTCCTATAGCATGAGATGTGATATCGCAATGCTTCTACCAAAACTGAGACCCTTCCTTTAGCATGAGATGTGATATCCAACTCCTTCCCATTCCAATCATGAGACCCTTCCTATAGCATGAGATGTGATATCTATATGCTTCTAATACCAAACCTGAGATCCTTCCTATAACATGAGATGTGATATCCAACTCCTTCCCATTCCAATCCTGAGACCCTTCCTATAGCATGAGATGTGATATCTCAATGCTTCTAATACCAAACCTGAGATCCTTCCGATAGCATGAGATGTGATATCTCAATGCTTCTAATACCAAACCTGAGATCCTTCCTATAACATAAGATGTGATATCCAAATCCTTCCCCTTCCAAACCTGAGACCCTCCCTTTAGCATGCAATGTGATATCCAACTCCTTCCCATTCCAATCCTGATACCCTTCTGATAGCATGAGATGTGATATCTCAATGCCTCTAATACCAAACCTGAGATCCTACCTCTAACATGAAATGTGATATCCAACTCCTTCCCTTTCCAAACCTGAGAGCCTTCCTACAACATGAGATGTGATATCCAAGTCCTTCCCATTCCAATCCTGAGACCCTTCCTATAGCATGAGATGGGATATCCAACTCCTTCCAAATCCAATCCTGATACCCTTCCGATAGCATGAGATGTGATATCCCAATGCTTCTACAAAACCTGAGACCCATACCATGGCATGAGATGTGATATCAAACTCCCGTCCTATACCATGAGACTTGATATCTCAATGCTTCTAATACCAAACCTGAGACCGGTCCAATAACATGAGATGTGATATCCAAATCCTTCCCCTTCCAAACCTTAGACCCTTCCTGTATCATGAGATGTGATATCCAAGTCCTTCCCATTCCATTCCTGAGACCCTTCCTATAGCATGAAATGTGATATCTCAATGCTTCTAATACCAAACCTGAGACCCTTCCTATAACATGAGATGTGATATCCAAGTCCTTCCCATTCCAATCCTGAGACCCTTCCGATAGCATGAGATGTGATATCCAATGCTTCTAATACCAAACCTGAGATCCTTCCTATAACATGAGATGTGATGTCCAAATCCTTCCCCTTCCAAACGTTAGACCCTCCCTTTAGCATGAGATGTGATATCCAACTCCTTCCCATTCCAATCCTGAGACCCTTCTGATGGCATGAGATGTGATATCTCAATGCTTCTAATACCAAACCTGAGATCCTACCTCTAACATGAAATGTGATATCCAACTCCTTCCCCTTCCAACCCTGAGACCCATACCATGGCATGAGATGTGATATCAAACTCCTTCCCATTCCAATCCTGAGACCCTTTCTATAGCTTGAGATGTGATATCCAACTCCTTCCCATTCCAATTCTGAGACCCGTCCTACACCATGTGACTTGATATCTCAATGCTTCTAATACCAAACCTGAGACCGGTCCTATAACATGAGATGTGATACCCAAATCCGTCCCCTTTCCAAACCTTAGACCCTTCCTATAGCATGAGATGTGATATCTCAATGCTTCTAATACCAAACCTGAGACCCTTCCTATAACAAGATGGGATATCCAACTCCTTACCATTCCAATCCTGAGACCCTTCCGATAGCAGAGATGTGATATCTCAATGCTTATACCAAACCTGAGACCCTTCCTATGGCATGAGATGTCATATACAACTCCTTCCGATTCCAATCCTGAGACCCTTCCTATAGCATGAGATGTGATATCTCAATGCTTCTAATACCAAACCTGAGATCCTTCCTATAACATGAGATGTGATATCAAACTCCTTCCCATTCCAAACCTGAGACCCTTCCGATAGCATGAGATGTGATATCTCAATGCTTCTAAAACCAAACATGAGAACCATCCTATAACATGAGATGTGAAATCCAAATCATTCCCTTTCCAAACCTGAGACCCTTCCTATAGCTTGAGATGTGATATCAAACTCCTTCCCATTCAATGTGTTATCCAACTCCTTCCCATTCCAATCCTGAGACCCTTCCTATACCATGAGATGTGATATTTCAATGCTTCTAATACCAAACCTGAGACCCGTCCTAAAACATGAGATGTGAGATCCAAATCCTTCCCCTTCGAAACCTGAGACCTTTCCTTTAGCATGAGATGTGATATCAACTCCTTCCCATTCCAAACCTGAGACCCTTCCTATAGCATGAGATGTTATATCTTAATTCTTCTAAATCCAAACCTGAGAACCATCCTATAACATGTGAACTCCAAATCCTTCCCTTTCCAAACCTGAGACCCTTCCGATAGCATGAGATGTGATATCTCAATGCTACTAAAACCAAACATGAGAACCATCCTATAACATGAGATGTGAAATCCAAATCCTTCCCTTTCCAAACCTGAGACCCTTCCTATAGCTTGAGATGTGATATCAAACTCCTTCCCATTCCAATCCTGAGATAGCTTGAGATGTGATAGCCAACTCCTTCCCATTCCAATCCTGAGACCCTTCCTATACCATGAGATGTGATATCTCAATGCTTCTAATACCAAACCTGAGACCCGTCCTAAAACATGAGATGTGAGATCCAAATCCTTCCCCTTCCAAACCTGAGACCCTTCCTATAGCTTGAGATGTGATATCAAACTCCTTCCCATTCCAATCCCGAGATAGCTTGAGATGTGATATGCAACTCCATCCCATTCCAATCCTGAGACCCTTCTGATAGCATGAGATGTGATAGCTCAATGCTTCTAATATCAAAACTGAGACCCTCCCTATAGTATGAGATGTGATATCTAAGTCCTTCCCATTCCTATCCTGAGACCCTTCCGATAGCAGAGATGTGATATCTCAATGCTTATACCAAACCTGATGACCCATCCTATGGCATGAGATGTGATATCCAACTCCTTCCCATTGCAATCCTGAGTTCCTTCCTATAGCATGAGATGTGATATCTCAATGCTTCTATCAAACCTGAGACCCTTCCTTTAGCATGAGATGTGATATCCAATTCCTTGCCATTGCAATTCTGAGACCCTTCCTGTAACATGAGACGTGATATCCAACTCCTTCCCATTCCAATCCTGAGACTCCTCCTATAGCATGAGATGTGATATCTCAATGCTTCTAATACCAAACATGGGACCCGCCCTATAACATGAGATATGATATCCAAATCCTTCCCCTTCCAAACCTGAGACCCTTCCTTTAGCATGAGATGTGATATCCAATCCTTCCCATTCCAATCCTGAAACCCTTCCTATAGCATGAGATGTGATAGCTCAATGTTTCTAATAAAAAACCTGAGACCCTTCCTATAGCAAGAGATGTGATATCCAAATCCTTCCCATTCCAATCCTGAGACCCTTCCTATAACGAGATGTGATATCCAACTCCTTCCCATTCCAACCTGAGACACTTCCTATAGCATGAGAAGGGATATCCAAATCCTTCCCATTCCAATCCTGAGATCCTTCCTATAACATGATGTGATATCCAATTCCTTCCCATTCCAAACCTGAGACCCTTCCTATTGGATGAGATGTGATATCCAACTCCTTCCCATTCCAATCCTGAGACCCTTCCTATACCATGAGATGTGATATCTCAATGCTTCTAATAACAAACCTGGGACCCGCCCTATAACATGAGATATGATATCCAAATCCTTCCCCTTCCAAACCTGAGACCCTTCCTTTAGCATGAGATGTGATATCCAAATCCTTCCCATTCCAATCATGAAACCCTTCCTATAGCATGAGATGTGATATCTCAATGTTTCTAATAAAAAACCTGAGACCCTTCCTATAGCAAGAGATGTGATATCCAAAACCTTCCCATTTCAATCTTGAGACCCTTCCTATAGCATGAGATGTGATATCCAACTCCTTCCCATTCCAACCTGAGACCCTTCCTATAGCATGAGAAGGGATATCCAACTCCTTCCCAATCCAATCCTGAGACCCTTCCGATAGCAGAGATGTGATATCTCAATGCTTATACCAAACCTGAGACCCTACCTTTAGTATGATGTGATATCCAAATCCTTCACATTCGAATCCTGAGACCCTTCCTATAGCATGAGATGTGATATTTCAATGCTTCTAATACCAAACCTGAGATCCTTCCTATAACATGAGATGTGATATCCAACTCCTTCCCATTCCAAACCTGAGACCCTTCCAATAGCATGAGATTTGATATCTCAATGCTTCTAAAAACAAACATGAGAACCATCCTATAACGAGATGTGAAATCCGAATCCTTCCCTTCCCAAACCTGAGACCCTTCCTATAGCTCTAGATGTGATATCAAACTCCTTCCATTCCAATCCTGAGATAGCTTGAGATGTGATATCAACTCCTTCCCATTCCAATCCTGAGACCCTTATTATACCATGAGATGTGATATCTCAAGGCTTCTAATACCAAACCTGAGACCCGTCCTAAAACATGAGATGTGAGATCCAAATCCTTCCCCTTCCAAACCTGAGACCTTTCCTTTAGCATATGTGATATCCAACTCCTTCCCATTCCAATCCTGAGACCCTTCCGATAGCATGAGATGTGATATCTCAATGCTTCTAATATCAAACCTGAGACCCTCCCTATAGCATGAGATATGATATCCAACTCCTTGCCATTCCAATCCTGAGACCCTTCCTATAACATGAGACGTGATATCCAACTCCTTCCCATTCCAATCCTGAGACTCCTCCTATAGCATGAGATGTGATATCTCAATGCTTCTAATACCAAACCTGGGACCCGTCCTATAGCATGAGATGTGATATCTCAATGCTTCTAATACCAAACCTTAGACCCTTCCTATAACAAGATGGGATATCCAACTCCTTCCCATTCCAATCCTGAGACCCTTCCGATAGCAGAGATGTGATATCTCAATGCTTATACCAAACCTGAGACCCTTCCTATGGCATGAGATGTCATATACAACTCCTTCCGATTCCAATCCTGAGACCCTTCCTATAGCATGAGATGTGATATCTCAATGCTTCTAATACCAAACCTGAGATCCTTCCTATAACATGAGATGTGATATCAAACTACTTCCCATTCCAAACCTGAGACCCTTCGATAGCATGAGATGTGATATCTCAATGCTTCTAAAACCAAACATGAGAACCATCCTATAACATGAGATTTGAAATCCAAATCATTCCCTTTCCAAACCTGAGACCCTTCCTATACCATGAGATGTGATATTTCAATGCTTCTAATACCAAACCTGAGACCCGTCCTAAAACATGAGATGTGAGATCCAAATCCTTCCCCTTCCAAACCTGAGACCTTTCCTTTAGCATGAGATGTGATATCAACTCCTTCCCATTCCAAACCTGAGACCCTTCCTATAGCATGAGATGTTATATCTTAATTCTTCTAAATCCAAACCTGAGAACCATCCTATAACATGTGAACTCCAAATCCTTCCCTTTCCAAACCTGAGACCCTTCCGATAGCATGAGATGTGATATCTCAATGCTACTAAAACCAAACATGAGAACCATCCTATAACATGAGATGTGAAATCCAAATCCTTCCCTTTCCAAACCTGAGACCCTTCCTATAGCTTGAGATGTGATATCAAACTCCTTCCCATTCCAATCCTGAGATAGCTTGAGATGTGATTGCCAACTCCTTCCCATTCCAATCCTGAGACCCTTCCTATACCATGAGATGTGATATCTCAATGCTTCTAATACCAAACCTGAGACCCGTCCTAAAACATGAGATGTGAGATCCAAATCCTTCCCCTTCCAAACCTGAGACCCTTCCTATAGCTTGAGATGTGATATCAAACTCCTTCCCATTCCAATCCGGAGATAGCTTGAGATGTGATATCCAACTCCATCCCATTCCAATCCTGAGACCCTTCCGATAGCATGAGATGTGATAGCTCAATGCTTCTAATATCAAAATTGAGACCCTCCCTATAGTATGAGATGTGATATCTAAGTCCTTCCCATTCCTATCCTGAGACCCTTCCGATAGCAGAGATGTGATATCTCAATGCTTATACCAAACCTGATGACCCATCCTATGGCATGAGATGTGATATCCAACTCCTTCCCATTGCAATCCTGAGTTCCTTCCTATAGCATGAGATGTGATATCTCAATGCTTCTATCAAACCTGAGACCCTTCCTTTAGCATGAGATGTGATATCCAACTCCTTGCCATTCCAATTCTGAGACCCTTCCTATAACATGAGACGTGATATCCAACTCCTTCCCATTCCAATCCTGAGACTCCTCCTATACCATGAGATGTGATATCTCAATGCTTCTAATACCAAACCTGAGACCCGTCCTAAAACATGAGATGTGAGATCCAAATCCTTCCCCTTCCAAACCTGAGACCCTTCCTATAGCTTGAGATGTGATATCAAACTCCTTCCCATTCCAATCCGGAGATAGCTTGAGATGTGATATGCAACTCCATCCCATTCCAATCCTGAGACCCTTCTGATAGCATGAGATGTGATAGCTCAATGCTTCTAATATCAAAACTGAGACCCTCCCTATAGTATGAGATGTGATATCTAAGTCCTTCCCATTCCTATCCTGAGACCCTTCCGATAGCAGAGATGTGATATCTCAATGCTTATACCAAACCTGATGACCCATCCTATGGCATGAGATGTGATATCCAACTCCTTCCCATTGCAATCCTGAGTTCCTTCCTATAGCATGAGATGTGATATCTCAATGCTTCTATCAAACCTGAGACCCTTCCTTTAGCATGAGATGTGATATCCAATTCCTTGCCATTGCAATTCTGAGACCCTTCCTATAACATGAGACGTGATATCCAACTCCTTCCCATTCCAATCCTGAGACTCCTCCTATAGCATGAGATGTGATATCTCAATGCTTCTAATACCAAACATGGGACCCGCCCTATAACATGAGATATGATATCCAAATCCTTCCCCTTCCAAACCTGAGACCCTTCCTTTAGCATGAGATGTGATATCCAATCCTTCCCATTCCAATCCTGAAACCCTTCCTATAGCATGAGATGTGATAGCTCAATGTTTCTAATAAAAAACCTGAGACCCTTCCTATAGCAAGAGATGTGATATCCAAATCCTTCCCATTCCAATCCTGAGACCCTTCCTATAACGAGATGTGATATCCAACTCCTTCCCATTCCAACCTGAGACACTTCCTATAGCATGAGAAGGGATATCCAAATCCTTCCCATTCCAATCCTGAGATCCTTCCTATAACATGATGTGATATCCAATTCCTTCCCATTCCAAACCTGAGACCCTTCCTATTGGATGAGATGTGATATCCAACTCCTTCCCATTCCAATCCTGAGACCCTTCCTATACCATGAGATGTGATATCTCAATGTTTCTAATAAAAAACCTGAGACCCTTCCTATAGCAAGAGATGTGATATCCAAAACCTTCCCATTTCAATCTTGAGACCCTTCCTATAGCATGAGATGTGATATCCAACTCCTTCCCATTCCAACCTGAGACCCTTCCTATAGCATGAGAAGGGATATCCAACTCCTTCCCAATCCAATCCTGAGACCCTTCCGATAGCAGAGATGTGATATCTCAATGCTTATACCAAACCTGAGACCCTACCTTTAGTATGATGTGATATCCAAATCCTTCACATTGGAATCCTGAGACCCTTCCTATAGCATGAGATGTGATATCTCAATGCTTCTAATAACAAACCTGAGATCCTTCCTATAACATGAGATGTGATATCCAACTCCTTCCCATTCCAAACCTGAGACCCTTCCAATAGCATGAGATTTGATATCTCAATGCTTCTAAAAACAAACATGAGAACCATCCTATAACGAGATGTGAAATCCGAATCCTTCCCTTCCCAAACCTGAGACCCTTCCTATAGCTCGAGATGTGATATCAAACTCCTTCCATTCCAATCCTGAGATAGCTTGAGATGTGATATCAACTCCTTCCCATTCCAATCCTGAGACCCTTATTATACCATGAGATGTGATATCTCAAGGCTTCTAATACCAAACCTGAGACCCGTCCTAAAACATGAGATGTGAGATCCAAATCCTTCCCCTTCCAAACCTGAGACCTTTCCTTTAGCATATGTGATATCCAACTCCTTCCCATTCCAATCCTGAGACCCTTCCGATAGCATGAGATGTGATATCTCAATGCTTCTAATATCAAACCTGAGACCCTCCCTATAGCATGAGATATGATATCCAACTCCTTGCCATTCCAATCCTGAGACCCTTCCTATAACATGAGACGTGATATCCAACTCCTTCCCATTCCAATCCTGAGACTCCTCCTATAGCATGAGATGTGATATCTCAATGCTTCTAATACCAAACCTGGGACCCGTCCTATAGCATGAGATGTGATATCTCAATGCTTCTAATACCAAACCTTAGACCCTTCCTATAACAAGATGGGATATCCAACTCCTTCCCATTCCAATCCTGAGACCCTTCCGATAGCAGAGATGTGATATCTCAATGCTTATACCAAACCTGAGACCCTTCCTATGGCATGAGATGTCATATACAACTCCTTCCGATTCCAATCCTGAGACCCTTCCTATAGCATGAGATGTGATATCTCAATGCTTCTAATACCGAACCTGAGATCCTTCCTATAACATGAGATGTGATATCAAACTACTTCCCATTCCAAACCTGAGACCCTTCGATAGCATGAGATGTGATATCTCAATGCTTCTAAAACCAAACATGAGAACCATCCTATAACATGAGATTTGAAATCCAAATCATTCCCTTTCCAAACCTGAGACCCTTCCTATACCATGAGATGTGATATTTCAATGCTTCTAATACCAAACCTGAGACCCGTCCTAAAACATGAGATGTGAGATCCAAATCCTTCCCCTTCCAAACCTGAGACCTTTCCTTTAGCATGAGATGTGATATCAACTCCTTCCCATTCCAAACCTGAGACCCTTCCTATAGCATGAGAGGTTATATCTTAATTCTTCTAAATCCAAACCTGAGAACCATCCTATAACATGTGAACTCCAAATCCTTCCCTTTCCAAACCTGAGACCCTTCCGATAGCATGAGATGTGATATCTCAATGCTACTAAAACCAAACATGAGAACCATCCTATAACATGAGATGTGAAATCCAAATCCTTCCCTTTCCAAACCTGAGACCCTTCCTATAGCTTGAGATGTGATATCAAACTCCTTCCCATTCCAATCCTGAGATAGCTTGAGATGTGATAGCCAACTCCTTCCCATTCCAATCCTGAGACCCTTCCTATACCATGAGATGTGATATCTCAATGCTTCTAATACCAAACCTGAGACCCGTCCTAAAACATGAGATGTGAGATCCAAATCCTTCCCCTTCCAAACCTGAGACCCTTCCTATAGCTTGAGATGTGATATCAAACTCCTTCCCATTCCAATCCGGAGATAGCTTGAGATGTGATATCCAACTCCATCCCATTCCAATCCTGAGACCCTTCCGATAGCATGAGATGTGATAGCTCAATGCTTCTAATATCAAAATTGAGACCCTCCCTATAGTATGAGATGTGATATCTAAGTCCTTCCCATTCCTATCCTGAGACCCTTCCGATAGCAGAGATGTGATATCTCAATGCTTATACCAAACCTGATGACCCATCCTATGGCATGAGATGTGATATCCAACTCCTTCCCATTGCAATCCTGAGTTCCTTCCTATAGCATGAGATGTGATATCTCAATGCTTCTATCAAACCTGAGACCCTTCCTTTAGCATGAGATGTGATATCCAACTCCTTGCCATTCCAATTCTGAGACCCTTCCTATAACATGAGACGTGATATCCAACTCCTTCCCATTCCAATCCTGAGACTCCTCCTATAGCATGAGATGTGATATCTCAATGCTTCTAATACCAAACATGGGACCCGCCCTATAACATGAGATATGATATCCAAATCCTTCCCCTTCCAAACCTGAGACCCTTCCTTTAGCATGAGATGTGATATCCAATCCTTCCCATTCCAATCCTGAAATCCTTCCTATAGCATGAGATGTGATAGCTCAATGTTTCTAATAAAAAACCTGAGACCCTTCCTATAGCAAGAGATGTGATATCCAAATCCTTCCCATTCCAATCCTGAGACCCTTCCTATAACGAGATGTGATATCCAACACCTTCCCATTCCAACCTGAGACACTTCCTATAGCATGAGAAGGGATATCCAAATCCTTCCCATTCCAATCCTGAGATCCTTCCTATAACATGATGTGATATCCAATTCCTTCCCATTCCAAACCTGAGACCCTTCCTATTGGATGAGATGTGATATCCAACTCCTTCCCCTTCCAATCCTGAGACCCTTCCTATACCATGAGATGTGATATCTCAATGCTTCTAATACCAAACCTGGGACCCGCCCTATAACATGAGATATGATATCCAAATCCTTCCCCTTCCAAACCTGAGACCCTTCCTTTAGCATGAGATGTGATATCCAAATCCTTCCCATTCCAATCCTGAAACCCTTCCTATAGCATGAGATGTGATATCTCAATGTTTCTAATAAAAAACCTGAGACCCTTCCTATAGCAAGAGATGTGACATCCAAAACCTTCCCATTTCAATCTTGAGACCCTTCCTATAGAATGAGATGTGATATCCAACTCCTTCCCATTCCAACCTGAGACCCTTCCTATAGCATGAGAAGGGATATCCAACTCCTTCCCAATCCAATCCTGAGACCCTTCCGATAGCAGAGATGTGATATCTCAATGCTTATACCAAACCTGAAACCCTACCTTTAGTATGATGTGATATCCAAATCCTTCACATTCCAATCCTGAGACCCTTCCTATAGCATGAGATGTGATATCTCAATGCTTCTAATACCAAACCTGAGATCCTTCCTATAACATGAGATGTGATATCCAACTCCTTCCCATTCCAAACCTGAGACCCTTCCTATAACGAGATGTGATATCCAACTCCTTCCCATTCCAACCTGAGACACTTCCTATAGCATGAGAAGGGATATCCAAATCCTTCCCATTCCGATCCTGAGATCCTTCCTATAACATGATGTGATATCCAATTCCTTCCCATTCCAAACCTGAGACCCTTCCTTTTGGATGAGATGTGATATCCAACTCCTTCCCATTCCAATCCTGAGACCCTTCCTATACCATGAGATGTGATATCTCAATGCTTCTAATACCAAACCTGGGACCCGCCCTATAACATGAGATATGATATCCAAATCCTTCCCCTTCCAAACCTGAGACCCTTCCTTTAGCATGAGATGTGATATCCAAATCCTTCCCATTCCAATCCTGAAACCCTTCCTATAGCATGAGATGTGATATCTCAATGTTTCTAATAAAAAACCTGAGACCCTTCCTATAGCAAGAGATGTGATATCCAAAACCTTCCCATTTCAATCTTGAGACCCTTCCTATAGCATGAGATGTGATATCCAACTCCTTCCCATTCCAACCTGAGACCCTTCCTATAGCATGAGAAGGGATATCCAACTCCTTCCCAATCCAATCCTGAGACCCTTCCGATAGCAGAGATGTGATATCTCAATGCTTATACCAAACCTGAGACCCTAACTTTAGTATGATGTGATATCCAAATCCTTCACATTCCAATCCTGATACCCTTCCAATAGCATGAGATTTGATATCTCAATGCTTCTAAAAACAAACATGAGAACCATCCTATAACGAGATGTGAAATCCGAATCCTTCCCTTCCCAAACCTGAGACCCTTCCTATAACTCGAGATGTGATATCAAACTCCTTCCCATTCCAATCCTGAGATAGCTTGAGATGTGATATCGAACTCCTTCCCATTCCAATCCTGAGACCCTTATTATACCATGAGATGTGATATCTCAAGGCTTCTAATACCAAACCTGAGACCCGTCCTAAAACATGAGATGTGAGATCCAAATCCTTCCCCTTCCAAACCTGAGACCTTTCCTTTAGCATATGTGATATCCAACTCCTTGCCATTCCAATCCTGAGACCCTTCCTATAACATGAGACGTGATATCCAACTCCTTCCCATTCCAATCAGTGAGACTCCTCCTATAGCATGAGATGTGATATCTCAATGCTTCTAATACCAAACCTGGGACCCGTCCTATAACATGAGATGTGATATCCAAATCCTTCCCCTTCCAAACCTGAGACCCTTCCTTTAGCATGAGATGTGATATCCAAATCCTTCCCATTCCAATCCTGAAACCCTTCCTATAGCATGAGATGTGATAGCTCAATGTTTCCAATAAAAAACCTGAGACCCTTCCTATAGCAAGAGATGTGATATCCAAATCCTTCCCATTCCAATCCTGAGACCCTTCCTATAACGAGATGTGAAATCCAACTCCTTCCCATTCCAACCTGAGGCACTTCCTATAGCATGAGAAGGGATATCCAAATCCTTCCCATTCCAATCCTGAGATCCTTCCTATAACATGATGTGATATCCAATTCCTTCCCATTCCAAACCTGAGACCCTTCCTATTGGATGAGATGTGATATCCAACTCCTTCCCATTCCAATCCTGAGACCCTTCCTATACCATGAGATGTGATATCTCAATGCTTCTAATACCAAACCTGGGACCCGCCCTATAACATGAGATATGATATCCAAATCCTTCCCCTTCCAAACCTGAGACCCTTCCTTTAGCATGAGATGTGATATCCAAATCCTTCCCATTCCAATCCTGAAACCCTTCCTATAGCATGAGATGTGATATCTCAATGTTTCTAATAAAAAAACCTGAGACCCTTCATATAGCAAGAGATGTGATATACAAATCCTTCCCATTTCAATCTTGAGACCCTTCCTATAGCATGAGATGTGATATCCAACTGCTTCCCATTCCAACCTGAGACCCTTCCTATAGCATGGGAAGGGATATCCAACTCCTTCCCAATCCAATCCTGAGACCCTTCCGATACCAGAGATGTGATATCTCAATGCTTATACCAAACCTGAGACCCTACCTTTAGTATGATGTGATATCCAAATCCTTCACATTCCAATCCTGAGACCCTTCCTATAGCATGAGATGTGATATCTCAATGCTTCTAATACCAAACCTGAGATCCTTCCTAAAACATGAGATGTGATATCCAACTCCTTCCCATTCCAAACCTGAGACCCTTCCAATAGCATGAGATTTGATATCTCAATGCTTCTAAAAACAAACATGAGAACCATCCTATAACATGAGATGTGAAATCCCAATCGTTCCCTTCCCAAACCTGAGACCCTTCCGATAGCATGAGATGTGATATCTCAATGCTTCTAAAACCAAACATGAGAACCATCCTATAACATGAGATGTGAAATCCAAATCATTCCCTTTCCAAACCTGAGACCCTTCCTATAGCTTGAGATGTGATATCAAACTCCTTCCCATTCAATGTGATATCCAACTCCTTCCCATTCCAATCCTGAGACCCTTCCTATACCATGATATGTGATATTTCAATGCTTCTAATACCAAACCTGAGACCCGTCCTAAAACATGAGATGTGAGATCCAAATACTTCCCCTTCCAAACCTGAGACCTTTCCTTTAGCATGAGATGTGATATCAACTCCTTCCCATTCCAAACCTGAGACCCTTCCTATAGCATGAGATGTTATATCTTAATGCTTCTAAAACCAAACCTGAGAACCATCCTATAACATGTGACTCCAAATCCTTCCCTTTCCAAACCTGAGACCCTTCCGATAGCATGAGATGTGATATCTCAATGCTACTAAAACCAAACATGAGAACCATCCTATAACATGAGATGTGAAATCCAAATCCTTCCCTTTCCAAACCTGAGACCCTTCCTATAGCTTGAGATGTGATATCAAACTCCTTCCCATTCCAATCCTGAGATAGCTTGAGATGTGATAGCCAACTCCTTCCCATTCCAATCCTGAGACCCTTCCTATACCATGAGATGTGATATCTCAATGCTTCTAATACCAAACCTGAGACCCGTCCTAATACATGAGATGTGAGATCCAAATACTTCACCTTCCAAACCTGAGACCCTTCCTATAGCTTGAGATGTGATATCAAACTCCTTCCCATTCCAATCCCGAGATAGCTTGAGATGTGATATCCAACTCCATCCCATTCCAATCCTGATACCCTTCCGATAGCATGAGATGTGATAGCTCAATGCTTCTAATATCAAAACTCAGACCCTCCCTATAGTATGAGATGTGATATCTAAGTCCTTCCCATTCCTATCCTGAGACCCTTCCGATAGCAGAGATGTGATATCTCAATGCTTATACCAAACCTGATGACCCATCCTATGGCATGAGATGTGATATCCAACTCCTTCCCATTGCAATCCTGAGTTCCTTCCTATAGCATGAGATGTGATATCTCAATGCTTCTATCAAACCTGAGACCCTTCCTTTAGCATGAGATGTGATATCCAACTCCTTGCCATTCCAATCCTGAGACCCTTCGTATAACATGAGACGTGATATCCAGCTCCTTCCCATTCCAATCCTGAGACTCCTCCTATAGCATGAGATGTGATATCTCAATGCTTCTAATACCAAACATGGGACCCGTCCTATAACATGAGATATGATATCCAAATCCTTCCCCTTCCAAACCTGAGACCCTTCCTTTAGCATGAGATGTGATATCCAAATCCTTCCCATTCCAATCCTGAAACCCTTCCTATAGCATGAGATGTGATAGCTCAATGTTTCTAATAAAAAACCTGAGACCCTTCCTATAACGAGATGTGATATCCAACACCTTCCCATTCCAACCTGAGACACTTCCTATAGCATGAGAAGGGATATCCAAATCCTTCCCATTCCAATCCTGAGATCCTTCCTATAACATGATGTGATATCCAATTCCTTTCCATTCCAAACCTGAGACCCTTCCTATTGGATGAGATGTGATATCCAACTCCTTCCCATTCAAATCCTGAGACCCTTCCTATACCATGAGATGTGATATCTCAATGCTTCTAATACCAAACCTGGGACCCGCCCTATAACATGAGATATGATATCCAAATCCTTCCCCTTCCGAACCTGAGACCCTTCCTTTAGCATGAGATGTGATATCCAAATCCTTCCCATTCCAATCCTGAAACCCTTCCTATAGCATGAGATGTGATATCTCAATGTTTCTAATAAAAAACCTGAGACCCTTCCTATAGCAAGAGATGTGATATCCAAATCCTTCCCATTTCAATCTTGAGACTGTAAGGATATTTGGCGTGTTACAGCACAGAGTACAGCACTACTGCACAGAGAGCAATTTTTTTTGATGCAGCACCACCACATGGGTGTGGTGCATTGCTATATGTGTTGCCAGATTAACATGGACATATAAGTAAAGACAGGCTATTCAGTCAAAAACGATTTTAACATATAAGATGCAAATCTATTTTTACAGTTAAAAGCACACGTGCACACTCAAAAATGCACACTATTTTTCACCTGAAATGCCTGTGGTGCAAGAGACACATTTGAAAATTAATAACTAACATTATTAATAAATAACCTGACTAATAAAACTGCATTTAACATAACCCACTAATAAAAATGTGTCTCCACTGCAGAATTAGGCCTACTCTGAAAGTGAACTTTTAAACGCACATTCATTTTTTTCTTTTTCTCTGCTGCTCTGTCCACATAACTACAGGAAGCAAAAGGGCTCGAAGGAACAGGAAATCAGTTGGTTACAAATAATTACTGTAGAAATGAGCCATTGTGTAGTGAGGGAGGAGATGGCATGATTGATTCTGATTGGAGCAGCGTCATAGCAAGTATCATGCTAGAGGCAGTGATGAGAGTCTTGCTGGGGGAGCTTGAAGAGAGGGGGAGGACAGTCGGGATTTGGCAGAGCTGGGAGAAGGACCTGTTTTCCTGGCAGAAGCATTCCTGCTGCAAAAGCTGAGAATTCCAGGCAATAACCCCGGTTTGAGAACGAAAGACGCTTGTTTTCACCGGGGTTAGTCTTCAAGGGAGCCAAATTCAGAAAGAGAACAGCTGAAGAAAACTCATGCTGAACAGATAAGGTAATTACAGAAGTGTGGGGGCTGAGTGTGTACGAGAATATTCAGTCAGTGTCGGAAAGGAGATTCCTGTGCTTTAATCACATGTTTAATGTTGCAAATTGAGTTCTTGTCTCCGCCACTCTCTTTTCAGTGTATAGACAATGCTGTTACTGTGCTATTTTATTTATTTCTGTAAAGAGTGAGATCGTGTTTAAATGCAACTTTTATAATACACAAAAATATTTGAAAGCAGACGGGTGGTGTGTTTTATATTTACCAAAACAGTGCTGATGATGTGGGGAGATGTTTAGACAGTGCAATTGTCATTTTCAAGGTAGCTAAACATCAAATTTGGCTGCAGCCGTGTGCACAATGTAATTCAGTATGAGCAGTTATAACTAACTGTGTGTGTTGTAGTTTGTCGGAGGTCTATGAGTCGGCAAAAAGGGAGGCCCGGGACATAGTTCACTACCGTATATAAGATAGTGAAAATACCACATGATAGCTCGCTGCCGTAGATAAGACAGAGAGAAATTGCCCATGGTGGCACACTAAAAATGAAAATGTGGTGTTCCTGAAATGCAAGCCTGAGGTCTCTCTAGTGATTACACGAAAAATCTAAGCAAAAATAAGGGGTTCTGGATATTGGGGCCACAAATAAAACAAGGGAATTATGCTCACCAAAATACCACCAACCACGCATACCAACCACGCATACCAAATACGCATGGCTGTGTGCTGAAATAATGCATGTCCACTGTATTATTGTTGTACATGGCCCAATCTGAATACAAGGAGTGATTGTTGCTAAGTTATTTTTCGGCGGTAAGAAAATACCGTCAGGCCCCAAATCTCCACAAAATACCCTACAAGACCCTTCCTATAGCATGAGATGTGATATCCAACTCCTTTCCATTCCAACCTGAGACCCTTCCTATAGCATGAGAAGGGATATCCAACTCCTTCCCAATCCAATCCTGAGACCCTTCCGATAGCAGAGATGTGATATCTCAATGCTTATACCAAACCTGAGACCCTACCTTTAGTATGATGTGATATCCAAATCCTTCACATTCCAATCCTGAGACCCTTCCTATAGCATGAGATGTGATATCTCAATGCTTCTAATACCAAACCTGAGATCCTTCCTAAAACATGAGATGTGAGATCCAAATCCTTCCCCTTCCAAACCTGAGACCTTTCCTTTAGCATATGTGATATCCAACTCCTTCCCATTCCAATCCTGACACCCTTCCGATAACATGAGATGTGATATCTCAATGCTTCTAATATAAAACCTGAGACCCTCCCTATAGCATGAGATGTGATATCCAACTCCTTGCCATTCCAATCCTTAGACCCTTCCTATAACATGAGACGTGATATCCAACTCGTTCCCATTCCAATCCTGAGACTCCTCCTATAGCATGATATGTGATATCTCAATGCTTCTAATACCAAACCTGAGATCCTTCCTATAACATGAGATGGGATATCCAACTCCTTCCCATTCCAAACCTGAGACCCTTCCAATAGCATAAGATTTGATATCTCAATGCTTCTAAAAACAAACATGAGAACCATCCTATAACGAGATGTGAAATCCCAATCCTTCCCTTCCCAAACCTGAGACCCTTCCTATAGCTCGAGATGTGATATCAAACTCCTTCCCATTCCAATCCTGAGATAGCTTGAGATGTGATATCCAACTCCTTCCCATTCCAATCCTGAGACCCTTATTATACCATGAGATGTGATATCTCAAGGCTTCTAATACCAAACCTGAGACCCGTCCGATAACATGAGATGTGATATCCAAATCCTTCCCCTTCCAAACCTGAGACCCTTCCTTTAGCATGAGATGTGATATCCAAATCCTTCCCATTCCAATCCTGAAACCCTTCCTATAGCATGAGATGTGATAGCTCAATGTTTCTAATAAAAAACCTGAGACCCTTCCTATAGCAAGAGATGTGATATCCAAATCCTTCCCATTCCAATCCTGAGACCCTTCCTATAACGAGATGTGATATCCAACTCCTTCCCATTCCAACCTGAGACACTTCCTATAGCATGAGAAGGGATATCCAAATCCTTCCCATTCCAATCCTGAGATCCTTCCTATAACATGATGTGATATCCAATTCCTTCCCATTCCAAACCTGAGACCCTTCCTATTGGATGAGATGTGATATCCAACTCCTTCCCATTCCAATCCTGAGACCCTTCCTATAACATGAGATGTGATGTCTCAATGCTTCTAATACCAAACCTGAGATCCTTCCTATGGCATGAGATGTCATATAAAGCTCCTTCCCATTCCATTCCTGAGACCCTTCCTATAGCATGAGATTTGATATCCAACTCCTTCCCATTCCAATCCTGAGACCCTTCCTATAGCATGAGATGTGATATCTCAATGCTTCTAATACCAAACCCGAGATCCTTCCTATAACATGAGATGTGATATCCAAATCCTTCCCATTCCAACCTGAGACCCTTCCGATAGCATGAGATGTGATATCCCAATGCTTCTACCAAACCTGAGACCCATACTATGGCATGAGATGTGATATCAAACTCCTTCCCATTCCAATCCTGAGACCCTTCCTATAGCTTGAGATGTGATATCCAACTCCTTCCCATTCCAATTCTGAGACCCTTCCTATACCATGAGACTTGATATCGCAATGCTTCTAATACCAAACCTGGGACCCGTCCTATAACATGAGATGTGATATCCAAATCCTTCCCCTTCCAAACCTTAGACCCTTCCTTTATCATGAGATGTGATATCAAACTCCTTCACATTCCAATCCTGAGACTCTTCCTATAGCATGAGATGTGATATCTTAATGCTTCTAATACCAAACCTGAGACCCTTCCTATAACATGAGATGGGATATCCAACTCCTTCCCATTCCAATCGTGAGACTCTTCCGATAGCAGAGATGTGATATCTCAATGCTTATACCAAACCTGAGATCCTTCCTATGGCATGAGATGTCATATAAAACTCCTTCCCATTCCATTCCTGAGACCCTTCCTATAGCATAAGATGTGATATCCAACTCCTTCCCATTCCAATCCTGAGACCCTTCCTATAGCATGAGATGTGATATCTCAATGCTTCTAATACCAAACCTGAGATCCTTCCTATAACATGAGATGTGATATCCAAATCCTTCCCATTCCATCCTGAGACCCTTCCGATAGCAGAGATGTGATATCTCAATGCTTATACCAAACCTGATGACCCATCCTATGGCATGAGATGTGATATCCAACTCCTTCCCATTGCAATCCTGAGTTCCTTCCTATAGCATGAGATGTGATATCTCAATGCTTCTATCAAACCTGAGACCCTTCCTTTAGCATGAGATGTGATATCCAACTCCTTGCCATTCCAATTCTGAGACCCTTCCTATTGGATGAGATGTGATATCCAACTCCTTCCCATTCCAATCCTGAGACCCTTCCTATACCATGAGATGTGATATCTCAATGCTTCTAATACCAAACCTGGGACCCGCCCTATAACATGAGATATGATATCCAAATCCTTCCCCTTCCAAACCTGAGACCCTTCCTTTAGCATGAGATGTGATATCCAAATCCTTCCCATTTCAATCCTGAAACCCTTCCTATAGCATGAGATGTGATATCTCAATGTTTCTAATAAAAAACCTGAGACCCTTCCTATAGCATGAGATGTGATATCCAACTCCTTCCCATTCCAACCTGAGACCCTTCCTATAGCATGAGAAGGGATATCCAACTCCTTCCCAATCCAATCCTGAGACCCTTCCGATAGCAGAGATGTGATATCTCAATGCTTATACCAAACCTGAGACTCTACCTTTAGTATGATGTGATATCCAAATCCTTCACATTCCAATCCTGAGACCCTTCCTATAGCATGAGATGTGATATCTCAATGCTTCTAATACCAAACCTGAGATCCTTCCTATAACATGAGATGTTATATCCAACTCCTTCCCATTCCAAACCTGAGACCCTTCCAATAGCATGAGATTTGATATCTCAATGCTTCTAAAAACAAACATGAGAACCATCCTATAACGAGATGTGAAATCCGAATCCTTCCCTTCCCAAACCTGAGACCCTTCCTATAGCTCGAGATGTGATATCAAACTCCTTCCCATTCCAATCCTGAGACCCTTCCTATAACGAGATGTGATATCCAACTCCTTCCCATTCCAACCTGAGACACTTCCTATAGCATGAGAAGGGATATCCAAATCCTTCCCATTCCAATCCTGAGATCCTTCCTATAACATGATGTGATATCCAATTCCTTCCGATTCCAAACCTGAGACCCTTCCTATTGGATGAGAAGTGATATCCAACTCCTTCCCATTCCAATCCTGAGACCCTTCCTATACCATGAGATGTGATATCTCAATGCTTCTAATACCAAACCTGGGACCCGCCCTATAACATGAGATATGATATCCAAATCCTTCCCCTTCCAAACCTGAGACCCTTCCTTTAGCATGAGATGTGATATCCAAATCCTTCCCATTCCAATCCTGAAACCCTTCCTATAGCATGAGATGTGATATCTCAATGCTTCTAATACCAAACCTGAGATCCTTCCTATAACATGAGATGTGATATCCAACTCCTTCCCATTCCAAACCTGAGACCCTTCCAATAGCATGAGATTTGATATCTCAATGCTTCTAAAAACAAACATGAGAACCATCCTATAACGAGATGTGAAATCCGAATCCTTCCCTTCCCAAACCTGAGACCCTTCCTATAGCTCGAGATGTGATATCAAACTCCTTCCCATTCCAATCCTGAGATAGCTTGAGATGTGATATCCAACTCCTTCCCATTCCAATCCTGAGACCCTTATTATACCATGAGATGTGATATCTCAAGGCTTCTAATACCAAACCTGAGACCCGTCCTAAAACATGAGATGTGAGATCCAAATCCTTCCCCTTCCAAACCTGAGACCCTTTCGATAGCATGAGATGTGATATCTCAATGCTTCTAATATCAAACCTGAGACCCTCCCTATAGCATGAGATGTGATATCCAACTCCTTGCCATTCCAATCCTGAGACCCTTCCTATAACATGAGACATGATATCCAACTCCTTCCCATTCCAATCCTGAGACTCCTCCTATAGCATGAGATGTGATATCTCAATGCTTCTAATACCAAACCTGGGACCCGTCCTATAACATGAGATGTGATATCCAAATCCTTCCCCTTCCAAACCTGAGACCCTTCCTTTAGCATGCGATGTGATATCCAAATCCTTCCCATTCCAATCCTGAAACCCTTCCTATAGCATGAGATGTGATAGCTCCATGTTTCTAATAAAAAACCTGAGACCCTTCCTATAGCAAGAGATGTGATATCCAAATCCTTCCCATTCCAATCCTGAGACCCTTCCTATAACGAGATGTGATATCCAACTCCTTCCCATTCCAACCTGAGACACTTCCTATAGCATGAGAAGGGATATCCAAATCCTTCCCATTCCAATCCTGAGATCCTTCCTATAACATGATGTGATATCCAATTCCTTCCCATTCCAAACCTGAGACCCTTCCTATTGGATGAGATGTGATATCCAACTCCTTCCCATTCCATTCCTGAGACCCTTCCTATACCATGAGATGTGATATCTCAATGCTTCTAATACCAAACCTGGGACCCGCCCTATAACATGAGATATGATATCCAAATCCCTCCCCTTCCAAACCTGAGACCCTTCCTTTAGCATGAGATGTGATATCCAAATCCTTCCCATTCCAATCCTGAAACCCTTCCTATAGCATGAGATGTGATATCTCAATGTTTCTAATAAAAAAACCTGAGACCCTTCCTATAGCAAGAGATGTGATATCCAAATCCTTCCCATTTCAATCTTGAGACCCTTCCTATAGCATGAGATGTGATATCCAATTGCTTCCCATTCCAACCTGAGACCCTTCCTATAGCATGAGAAGGGATATCCAACTCCTTCCCAATCCAATCCTGAGACCCTTCCGATAGCAGAGATGTGATATCTCAATGCTTATACCAAACCTGAGACCCTACCTTTAGAATGATGTGAAATCCAAATCCTTCACATTCCAATCCTGAGACCCTTCCTATAGCATGAGATGTGATATCTCAATGCTTCTAATACCAAACCTGAGACCCTTCCTATAACATGAGATGTGATGTCTCACTGCTTCTAATACCAAACCTGAGATCCTTCCTATGGCATGAGATGTCATATAAAGCTCCTTCCCATTCCATTCCTGAGACCCTTCCTATAGCATGAGATGTGATATCCAATTCCTTCCCATTCCAATCCTGAGACCCTTCCTGTAGCATGAGATGTGATATCTCAATGCTTCTAATACAAAACCCGAGATCCTTCCTATAACATGAGATGTGATATCCAAATCCTTCCCATTCCAACCTGAGACCCTTACGATAACATGAGATGTGATATCCCAATGCTTCTACCAAACCTGAGACCCATACTATGGCATGAGATGTGATATCAAACTCCTTCCCATTCCAATCCTGAGACCCTTCCTATAGCTTGAGATGTGATATCCAACTCCTTCCCATTCCAATTCTGAGACCCTTCCTATACCATGAGACTTGATATCGCAATGCTTCTAATACCAAACCTGAGACCCGTCCTATAACATGAGATGTTATATCCAAATCCTTCCCCTTCCAAACCTTAGACCCTTCCTTTATCATGAAATGTGATATCAAACTCCTTCACATTCCAATCCTGAGACCCTTCCGATATCATGAGATTTTTTATCTCAAAGCTTCTGATATCAAACTTGGGACCCTCCCTATAGCATGAGATGTGACATCCAAGTCCTTCCCATTCCAATCCTGAGACGCTTCCTATAGCATGAGATGTGATATCTCAATGCTTCTAATACCAAACCTGAGACCCTTCCTATAACATGAGATGGGATATCCAGCTCCTTCCCATTCCAATCCTGAGACTCTTCCGATAGCAGAGATGTGATATCTCAATGCTTATACCAAACCTGAGATTCTTCCTATGGCATGAGATGTCATATAAAACTCCTTCCCATTCCATTCCTGAGACCCTTCCTATAGCATGAGATGTGATATCCAACTCCTTCCCATTCCAATCCTGAGACCCTTCCTATAGCATGAGATGTGATATCTCAATGCTTCTAATACCAAACCTGAGATCCTTCCTATAACATGAGATGTGATATCCAAATCCTTCCCATTCCAACCTGAGACCCTTCCGATAGCATGAGATGTGATATCCCAATGCTTCTACCAAACCTGAGACCCTTCCTATAGCTTGAGATGTGATATCCAACTCCTTCCCATTCCAATTCTGAGACCCTCCTATACAATGAGACTTGATATCGCAATGCTTCTAATACCAAACCTGAGACCCGTCCTATAACATGAGATGTGATATCCAAATCCTTCCCCTTCCAAACCTTAGACCCTTCCTTTATCATGAGATGTGATATCCAACTCCTTCACATTCCAATCCTGAGACCCTTCCGATATCATGAGATTTGTTATCTCAAAGCTTCTGATATCAAACTTGAGACCCTCCCTATAGCATGAGATGTGACATCCAAGTCCTTCCCATTCCAATCCTGAGACGCTTCCTATAGCATGAGATGTGATATCTCAATGCTTCTAATACCAAACCTGAGATCCTTCCTATAACATGAGATGTGATATCCAACTCCTTCCAATTCCAAACCTGAGACCCTTCCGATAGCATGAGATGTGATATCTCAATGCTTCAAAAACCAAACATGAGAACCATCCTGTTAGGAAAGATTTCGTAATTGTAGGTAATTTTCCTTCCATGTGGCAACCCCTAAACTTTTTGCTGTTGTTTTTCAGCTTGTTCTTGACTTTGCCAGAGAAGTGCAGCCTTCTGCTGCACTCCTCTGGGCTTTCCCTCCTTTTCTTATGGGGAAACTGACATGCCCTTAAGACAGTCAGTACCGGGGAACGCTGTTTCCCGTAGTTTCTTTTATCATGTTGCGGCTTTCGTGCAACATGACACAAGAGGGCACTGTAAGCTAAGTTACAGCTCTCTTGGGTCTCTAGCCTTCTACAGGCCCTAGATACTCGTTTAGGATTGTATTTGATCGGTGCAAGTAATTCAAGGACGGGAATGGTGGCAGCGATCGTTTCTTTGTATTTTGAGCTCCTTTTGGCGTTCTAAGCGCGTTTTCTGCGCTTAACCCAAAATGGTGGCCTAGCTCCCAAAATGGCCAGACCACGAGGCTCCTTTGTCCTGTCGGCTGACCGTCTTGCTCCCTTCACCTTCCCCAGGTCGAGCCGACCCGGGGCCTTCCTTATTTGGGCATGTAATTTCCCGCGAAACACGGATGCTTTCGCGGGCTTCTACATGTCTTTTGTGCGCCTCCAGGGTGTGGGCTGGGATGTCTGGTCCCAATACACATCCTGGGTGCCAGAGAGTCTAGGGTGGTGTGAATGCCTGGGACCACCGTGGTCTGTGATTGGTCCACGTATGGTGTGAGTGTTGATGAGCGGATCTCCCATTGGGTCCCCTCCGTTTTGGCGCGAAGGGAACCATGGATAAGATGGGGCTGGAAACACCACTACCATGTCGATCTCCTGAGTTCTCACGAACGAAGGAATACAGGAGCCAAGTATCCTGCAACCAAGAGGCTGGACCGAGGAATCGCTGGTGACCCGCTGAAGGACTTCTGCTCTACACTGCTGTCGCCTTGTGAAACCCTTTTCACCTTTGATCGAACCAGAAGGCCTGTACTGGTGCTTCGTCCCTTGGAATAGCAGGAACAGCTATTCTCGGCATCTTCATCATCTCCTGCCAGTAAGTCTTCGGAAGCGTCTCTGGGCCATCCAGTTGACTGACCAGCTTACACGGGAGTCTTGCTCTGTAACCGCCGCCAGGTTGTGTTGTATTTCGAGTCCTTGTCACTCTCACACGCTTCGTGCACTTGGCGTTCCCAGGTCGGAAGTGAGTAGTGTACATTTGGCTCAGATACACACGGCCGCTCCGTTGCCCTGCTGTGGTGACAAAACTGTGCAGGTTTCTTCGATTGGGACGTCTTTTTACTCAACACGACGACGAGGCGTTCCCTGCTCTTCTGAACCTGCCAGCTGCTGAAACTGATGCGGAGAAGCCTGGGTCTGCTTGCATCGGGGACCGGTGAGTAGTTTAGCTAGGATCTGGTCGCCCTCCTGCAGGAGCCCATTGCTTTTCCCCGCTGTGTAAAACAGCACCCTTTTGCCGTACTCGCGCTCTGCTTCTGCCCACTGTGGAGGCTGCGCTTGAGTCGCGGAACTTGTTCTCCTTCATTTGTGCACTGAACTGAACTGCCTGATTTCCTTAGAAGAGACTCCCCTTTTGCCCGTTGGCACCAGCGTGAGCAGGTACTTTTGAGCACAAGGCTCCACTCTTCGCAGGGCTCGGACTTCCATCTAGTTAGGTGCCTCTGAAGGCGAACTGAGTCGAAAGCATTGTATCGCACTGCCTGTTTTCCTTCCCTTGCAGGTGGACTACACATTTTGTGCATATAACGCTTGCGACTGTCGTTTTTGTATATATATTGTATTGGTATGGTATGTGTTGGTTTAATATCGTTATATTGTGATTTTCTCGCTACGGTCATTGTTTTAAAGGCCTTAAAATAAATGTGTATATATTTTTGATATAACAACTGTTTGGAGTAGTTTGTAAGTGATCTTGCTTTGTGTGCTCATTGCGGGCTTTCAGTCACCCTCACCCCTCTTGAGACCTAGTCTTGACCGCCGCGATCGCTACCTTGATTGGTCTGGCTCGTCCAGAGGTTACCCTGTTCCAAGTAATTAGGTTGGCCTTCTGAACTTCTGCGCCACCAGGACAGAGTTCAGAAATCCGTCTTAACAAATTGTTGTACAGCGGTGGGATACGACTGAAGGTATCCAGTGTTGCACACGAACTAAGGCATTTCAGGTTATTCCAACCAGGACACGTAGTGAATTGTTGTAGTATAACTTTAAAAAGGCCATAGTCCTATCTAACAGTATGGAAACAAATACCTTGTTAACTTTAAATGCTTCCAAATCAGAAACATTGAAGAAGATTTGTGCGGAGAGAGGTGTTTCCTCTCAAGGCACGAAATTGGAAATGATCCAAAGAATCTTTGCGTGGCAAGAAGCGCAGCTTGACGCTATAACTTCTGAGGACAGTGCGGAAGGTGGTGGGGCTGCTCTCACTGGTAGAACCGACGGTTCTGCCGCCGCACTGATCCATCGCGACCACGAGGACAGGGAGGACGAGATGTCTAATGTTTCCTCTGCCAGTGTTGATGGGGATGCTATGCTTGAATTCAAGAAGCAAGAGCTGTGGTTTAGGCAGCAGGAGCTTGAATTCAGCATAGCCAAACTAAAAATCGAACAGGCAGAAAAACAGAAAGACAGGGATCACCAGTTGGAACTGGCCAAGCTTCAGGTTGCAAATGGGTCCAAGGGTCCTGGACATGGGTCTGGGGCCTCCTCTCATCCACGATTTCCGAAAGATCTGCTCAGAGTGTATGAAGAAAGGAATGACATTATGGACTGGCTGAATGCGTTTGAGTATGCGTGCGAAGTTCAACAAGTTGACAATGCTGATAAGATTGCCTGGTTACTCAGCAGACTGCCCCAATCTGGCTGTAGTGCCATTATGGAAATGTCGAAGGCTGAGCAAGCTGATTTCGCAATGTTAAAGCAAACTCTCATTTTAAAGTTTGGGAAGACTCCGGCCCAATATTTGAAACGTTTCAGAGAGTATAAGAAAAAGGAAGGTGGTACTTGGGTATCTTATGTCACTGAATCCTTGAAAAATTTAACTGGCTGGGTCGAAGGTTATAAGGTTTCTACCTTCGAAGGCATGATAAATCTTGTCATGCTGGAACACATTTTTGCTTCTTCTTCCCCGGAGCTTAAGCAGCATTTGGCCAATTCGAAGGAGATAGATCCTAAGAAGCTGGCCATTGCAGCAGACTTATGGGTGTCACATCGAGTGTCCCATAAGGACAAAACTCATCCTGGTAAGCAGGAGGAGGGGAAAAAGTCCAAAGATATGGAGGGTGGAGAATCTGCTAAATCTTCTTCTCATAAGGGCCACAAAAAGAAAAATAAGGGTAAGACACAAGAGAACTCACAGGGTAGTGGAGGACAGCCTCCGAAACAGAACTCTGGTTACAATAAGCCTCCCTATGTAAACAGACCCAATGGATCTTGTTTTGCTTGTGGAGCAACTGACCACGTGAAGGGGGATCCCTGTTGTAAGGTTAGACCTTTGGGGGTCCACTCCGCTAATCTGGCCTTCTCCTCCTACGAGGAAGAAGAGATTACAGGAGCATCCTTCTCCTCAGACTCATTTCCCAGCGGGATAGAGGCTGAGGTAGTTTTAGTGTCCCTGGGTTCCTGGGAGCCTAAAGTCGCAGAGGCTTATGCTAGGATTCCGGATAATACCAAGCACTACTTTAAAGACAGTGTGCTGATCAATGGAGTAGATACTCCAGCTCTTAGGGATAGTGGGTGCAGTCGCACTGTAGTGGATTCTACCTTGGTAGACTCAGAGGAAGTTGCCAGAGCTACTCTGATGCCCACTAAGTTGGCTGACGGCCCACTCCGTATGTTTCCAGTAATACCTGTAAATCTTACTTTAAATGGTACAGCAGTCAGGATTCCAGTGAGCATTCAGAGAAACGTCCCGGGAAAGGTCTTGTTAGGTAATGATCTCAGAGCTTTAGGGCTCGTAGGAGACACTGCCGAAAGACCCTACACACGGTCTCAAGCACGGGCAGCATTGGCCAAGTCCAATACGCCGCCCCAGCCGAAGGGGAAACCCAAGGCGAAAGGAGTCGACAAGTCAAGACGAGGGAAAGAGAATATTCCCCCGAGCTCGCCTACCACTGCGGTGGAGGAAGTTGGTCAATCGCCCGGGCCTGACGAGGAGGTGGCGATGCCTGAAGTATTTGACCCCAACGATCATCCTGAACTAAAAGACTTGTTAGTTGAAGGAGGTCCTGATAGGGACGAATTCAGTAAAGGCCAACGTGAGTGCCCATCTCTGGAAGGCCTAAGGAGACAGGCCTGCTCCCAGCTTGAGGGTGAACCTCCTGGGACGCATAGGATTTATTGGGAAGGTGGACTCCTGTATAGTGAGCCCACAGAGTCTACAGAAGGAGACCATAGGAGGTTGGTGGTTCCCCTTGCTGTTAGGCCCTTCCTCCTGCAGTTGGCGCATGAAGTTCCCCTTGCTGGTCACCTTGGTATGAAGAGGACCAAGCAAAGGTTATCCATGCACTTCTACTGGCCCAAGATGGGGGTGCAAGTAGAAAGTCACTGCAGGAGCTGTGCCTCCTGCCAGTTGTCTGATAGGGTTGGCGCGACAATCCAAGCTCCGTTGGTACCGCTCCCAGTTGTGGGGGTTCCATTTGAAAGGGTAGGGATCGACATCGTTGGTCCCCTTGACCCGCAAACATCCTCAGGCAATAGGTTTATCCTGGTGCTGGTCGACCATGCAACCAGATATCCTGAGGCCATCCCATTGAAAACTGTAACTGCCAAGTCAGTTGCAAAAGCTTTACTTGGCATATTTACTAGGGTTGGCTTCCCTAAAGAAGTTGTGTCGGATCGTGGCAGCAACTTTATGTCGAAGTATATGCAGGCTATGTGGAAAGAATGTAGGGTCACCTACAAGTTATCTTCTGCATACCACCCCCAGACCAATGGTCTGGTGGAACGTTTCAACAGAACGTTAAAGAGCATGATTGGGGCTCTGGAGGAGCTTCAGAGAAGAAAATGGGATCTTCTGTTACCATGCTTACTGTTTGCCTACCGAGAGGTACCACAGGAGGGTGTCGGCTTCAGCCCCTTCGAACTTCTGTTCGGTCATCCCGTACGGGGACCCTTAGCAATCGTCAAAGAGGGATGGGAGATGTCCACTCCCCCTGTTACTACCAACGTAGTTGATTATGTGCTAGGGCTCAGAAAACGGATGGTACTTCTGATGGGCTTGGCTAGTGATAAATTGAAGGCAGGACAAGCGCTGGTGAAACATTGGTACGACCAGAAAGCTTCCCTCATCAACTTTACACCTGGTCAGCAAGTCCTGATCATGAATCCCATAAGGCCTCGAGCTTTACAGGACAAATGGTCAGGCCCTTACACAGTGGTTGAGCCCCTGGGTGAGGTTAACTATTTAGTGGACCTTGGAAGGCCTGGACAGGCTCCAAAAGTGTTTCACGCGAATAGGCTGAAGGCTTTCGTCCCAAGAGTCGAAATCGCAGCACTGCTACTGGCTTCAGACGTTGAGGAAGAGGAGTCTGAACCTCTCCCCGACCTATTCCAAAGCGGTCCTTCAGATAGCTCCTTTGAGGGTGTCCGAGTGACCCCTCACCTGACTTCTAATCAGCAGGCTGAGGTGAAAAGTTTGCTTAGGCAGTTTTCCCCCGTTTTCACAGTCGCCTGGTTTGCCACCTTGGTGCAAACATAACATTGACACAGGAGACAGTGTACCTACCAAAAGTAGGGGATACAGGATGTCAAAGTACGGTCTTATATTAAGACCGAGGTCAACAAGATGTTAGACCTTGGGGTGATTGAACCCTCTAGTAGTCCTTGGTCCAGCCCTGTGGTTTTGGTTCCAAAGGCAGGCACTTCTGAATTGAGGTTCTGCGTGGATTACAGGGCTCTGAATGCTGTCACCAAGACAGATGCACACCCCTTGCCTCAAACAGATGAGCTGGTGGATACTTTGGGTGCCTCCAAGTACCTCAGCACGTTTGACCTCACTGCTGGCTATTGGCAAATAGCTTTAGCAGAACATGCCAAGGAGAAGACAGCATTTTCTACTCCAGACAGCCTTTACCAATTCCGGGTAATGCCGTTCGGGTTGAAGAATGCACCTGCCACTTTCCAGAGGCTTGTGAATCATGTGTTGAATGGGTTGGACGAAATTCTGTCTTGCATATCTGGACGATATAGCAGTTTTCAGTGCCACCTGGGAAGACGATGTGAAACACCTCGGGATTGTGCTCCAGGCTCTTCAGAAAGCACACCTGACCATAAAGGCTAGTAAATGCCAGATTGGACAAGGCTCAGTGGTTTACCTTGGACATGAAGTAGGTGGGGGGAGGATACAGCCTCTTCCCAGTAAAGTACAAGCAGTACAAGACTGGCCTACCCCCACTACGCAAACCCAAGTGAGAGCCTTCTTAGGACTCACGGGGTATTACCGCAATTTTGTGGCAGACTATGGCACCATAGCTGCCCCTCTGACTGCCCTCACAACTCCGAAGAAACCCAAGAAGGTAACTTGGACCGACGAGTGTGAGAAGGCCTTCAATGGCTTAAAAGACTCCTTGTGCCAGGCCCCTGTCCTCAGGGCTCCTGATTATCAAAGACCTTTTATCGTGCAGACGGACGCCTCTGACACTGGGATAGGAGCTGTACTATCACAAGTAGATGAGAAGGGTAAGGAACACCCTATTGGTTTTATTAGCCGCCAGTTTAAGGACAGAGAGCTCAGGTGGTCCACGGTAGAGAAAGAATGTTTCTCTGTTGTGTGGGCCCTAAGGAAGCTGAGGCCCTACCTCTATGGGACCCACTTCACTGTGCAAACTGACCATTAGCCGTTAAAGTGGCTAATGAACATGAAGGGGGAGAATCCAAAGTTGCTTAGGTGGTCCATAAGTCTACAAGGCTTCGACTTCACTATTGAGCATAGGCCAGGTGTCCAACATAGCAATGCTGATGGGTTGTCCAGAATGTTTAACCGACCTGAACAAGAGACTCATCCAGGGGTGGATTAGTTCCCCCTGTCCATAGTCTGGGAGGGGCGAGTGTTAGGAAAGATTTCGTAATTGTAGGTAATTTTCCTTCCATGTGGCAACCCCTAAACTTTTTGCTGTTGTTTTTCACCTTGTTCTTGACTTTGCCAGAGAAGTGCAACCTTCTGCTGCACTCCTCTGGGCTTTCGCTCCTTTTCTTATGGGGAAACTGACATGCCCTTAAGACAGTCAGTACCGGGGAACGCTGTTTCCCGTAGTTTCTTTTATCATGTTGCGGCTTTCGTGCAACATGACACAAGAGGGCACTGTAAGCTAAGTTACAGCTCTCTTGGGTCTCTAGCCTTCTACAGGCCCTAGATACTCGTTTAGGATTGTATTTTATCGGTGCAAGTAATTCAGGGACGGGAATGGTGGCAGGGATCGTTTCTTTGTATTTTGAGCTCCTTTTGGCGTTCTAAGCGCGTTTTCTGCGCTTAACCCAAAATGGTGGCCTGGCTCCCAAAATGGCCAGACCACGAGGCTCCTTTGTCCTGTCCGCTGACCGTCTTGCTCCCTTCACCTTCCCCAGGTCGAGCCGACCCGGGGCCTTCCTTATTTGGGCATGTAATTTCCCGCGAAACACGGATGCTATCGCGGGCTTCTACATGTCTTTTGTGCGCCTCCAGGGTGTGGGCTGGGATGTCTGGTCCCAATACACATCCTGGGTGCCAGAGAGTCTAGGGTGGTGTGAATGCCTGGGACCACCGTGGTCCGTGATTGGTCCACGTATGGTGTGAGTGTTGATGAGCGGATCTCCCATTGGGTCCCCTCCGTTTTGGCGCGAAGGGAACCGTGGATAAGAGGGGGCTGGAAACACCACTACCATGTCGATCTCCTGAGTTCTCACGAACGAAGGAACACAGGAGCCAAGTATCCTGCAACCAAGAGGCTGGACCGAGGAATCGCTGGTGACCCGCTGAAGGACTTCTGCTCTACACTGCTGTCGCCTTGTGAAACCCTTTTCACCTTTGATCGAACCAGAAGGCCTGTACTGGTGCTTCGTCCCTTGGAATAGCGGGAACAGCTATTCTCGGCATCTTCATCATCTCCTGCCAGTAAGCCTTCGGAAGCGTCTCTGGGCCATCCAGTTGACTGACCAGCTTACACGGGAGTCTTGCTCTGTAACCGCCGCCAGGTTGTGTTGTATTTCGAGTCCTTGTCACTCTCACACGCTTCGTACACTTGGCGTTCCCAGGTCCGAAGTGAGTAGTGTACATTTGGTTCAGATACACACGGCCGCTCCGTTGCCCTGCTGTGGTGACAAAACTGTGCAGGTTTCTTCGATTGGGACGTCTTTTTACTCAACACGACGACGAGGCGTTCCCTGCTCTTCTGAACCTGCCAGCTGCTGAAACTGACGCGGAGAAGTCTGGGTCTGCTTGCATCGGGGACTGGTGAGTAGTTTAGCTAGGATCTGGTCGCCCTCCTGCAGGAGCCCATTGCTTTTCCCCGCTGTGTAAAACAGCACCCTTTTGCCGTACTCGCGCTCTGCTTCTGCCCACTGTGGAGGCTGCGCTTGAGTCGCGGAACTTGTTCTCCTTCATTTGTGCACTGAACTGAACTGCCTGATTTCCTTAGAAGAGACTCCCCTTTTGCCCGTTGGCACCAGCGTGTGCAGGTACTTTTGAGCTCAAGGCTCCACTCTTCGCAAGGCTCGGACTTCCATCTAGTTAGGTGCCTCTGAAGGCGAACTGAGTCGAAAGCATTGTATCGCACTGCCTGTTTTCCTTCCCTTGCAGGTGGACTACACATTTCGTGCATATAACGCTTGCGACTGTCGTATTTGTATATATATTGTATTGGTATGGTATGTGTTGGTTTAATATCGTTATATTGTGATTTTCTCGCTACGGTCATTGTTTTAAAGGCCTTAAAATAAATGTGTATATATTTTTGATATAACAACTGTTTGGAGTAGTTTGTAAGTGATCTTGCTTTGTGTGTGAGATGTGATATCTCAATGCTTCTAATACCAAACCTGAGATCCTTCCTATAACATGAGATGTGATATCCAACTCCTTCCAATTCCAAACCTGAGACCCTTCCGATAGCATGAGATGTGATATCTCAATGCTTCAAAAACCAAACATGAGAACCATCCTATAACATGAGACGTGGAATCCAAATCCTTCCCTTCCCAAACCTGAGACTCTTCCTATAGCATGAGATGTGATATCTCAATGCTTCTACCAAACCTGAAACCCTTCCTATAGCATGAGATGTGATATCAAACTCCTTCCCATTCAATGTGATATCCAACTCCGTCCCATTCCAATCCTGAGACCCTTCCTATACCATGAGATGTGATATTTCAATGCTTCTAATACCAAACCTGAGACCCGTCCTAAAACATGAGATGTGAGATCCAAATCCTTCCCCTTCCAAACCTGAGACCCTTCCTATAGCATGAGATGTTATATCTTAATGCTTCTAAAACCAAACCTGAGAACCATCCTATAACATGTGAAATCCAAATCCTTCCCTTTCCAAACCTGAGACCCTTCCGATAGCATGAGATGTGATATCTCAATGCTACTAAAACCAAACATGAGAACCATCCTATAACATGAGATGTGAAATCCAAATCCTTCCCTTTCCAAACCTGAGACCCTTCCTATAGCTTGAGATGTGATATCAAACTCCTTCCCATTCCAATCCTGAGATAGCTTGAGATGTGATAGCCAACTCCTTCCCATTCCAATCCTGAGACCCTTCCTATACCATGAGATGTGATATCTCAATGCTTCTAATACCAAACCTGAGACCCGTCCTAAAACATGAGATGTGAGATCCAAATCCTTCCCCTTCCAAACCTGAGACCCTTCTTATAGCTTGAGATCTGATATCAAACTCCTTCCCATTCCAATCCTGAGATAGCTTGAGATGTGATATCCAACTCCATCCCATTCCAATCCTGAGACCCTTCCGATATCATGACATGTGATAGCTCAATGCTTCTAATATCAAAACTGAGACGCTCCCTATAGTATGAGATGTGATATCTAAGTCCTTCCCATTCCAATCCTGAGACCCTTCCGATAGCATGAGATGTGATAGCTCAATGCTTCTAATATCAAAACTGAGACCCTCCCTATAGCATGAGAAGGGATATCCAACTCCTTCCCATTCCAATCCTGAGACCCTTCCTATAACATGAGACGTGATATCCAACTCCTTCCGATTCCAATCCTGAGACCCTTCCTATAGCATGAGATGTGATATCGCAATGCTTCTACCAAAACTGAGACCCTTCCTTTAGCATGAGATGTGATATCCAACTCCTTCCCATTCCAATCATGAGACCCTTCCTATAGCATGAGATGTGATATCTCAATGCTTCTAATACCAAACCTGAGATCCTTCCGATAGCATGAGATGTGATATCTCAATGCTTCTAATACCAAATCCTTCCTATAACATAAGATGTGATATCCAAATCCTTCCCCTTCCAAACCTGAGACCCTCCCTTTAGCATGCGATGTGATATCCAACTCCTTCCCATTCCAGACCTGATACCCTTCTGATAGCATGAGATGTGATATCTCAATGCCTCTAATACCAAACCTGAGATCCTACCTCTAACATGAAATGTGATATCCAACTCCTTCCCTTTCCAAACCTGAGAGCCTTCCTACAACATGAGATGTGATATCCAAGTCTTTCCCATTCCAATCCTGAGACCCTTCCGATAGCATGAGATGTGATATCCCAATGCTTCTACAAAACCTGAGACCCATACCATGGCATGAGATGTGATATCAAACTCCCGTCCTATACCATGATACTTGATATCTCAATGCTTCTAATACCAAACCTGAGACCGGTCCAATAACATGAGATGTGATATCCAACTCCTTCCCATTCCAATCCTGAGACCCTTCCTATAGCATGAGATGTGATATCTCAATGCTTCTAATACCAAACCTGAGATCCTTCCGATAGCATGAGATGTGATATCTCAATGCTTCTAATACCAAACCTGAGATCCTTCCTATAACATAAGATGTGATATCCAAATCCTTCCCCTTCCAAACCTGAGACCCTCCCTTTAGCATGAGATGTGATATCCAAGTCCTTCCCATTCCATTCCTGAGACCCTTCCTATAGCATGAGATGTGATATCTCAATGCTTCTAATACCAAACCTGAGACCCTTCCTATAACATGAGATGTGATATCCAAGTCCTTCCCATTCCAATCCTGAGACCCTTCCTATAGCATGAGATGTGATATCTCAATGCTTCTAATACCAAACCTGAGACCCTTCCTATAACATGAATTGTGATATCCAAGTCCTTCCCATTCCAATCCTGAGACCCTTCCGATAACAGAGATATGATATCTCAATGTTTATACCAAACCTGAGACCCTTCCGATAGCATGAGATGTGATATCTCAATGCTTCTAATACCAAACCTGAGATCCTTCCTATAACATGAGATGTGATGTCCAAATCCTTCCCCTTCCAAACCTTAGACCCTCCCTTTAGCATGAGATGTGATATCCAACTCCTTCCCATTCCAATCCTGAGACCCTTCTGATGGCATGAGATGTGATATCTCAATGCCTCTAATACCAAACCTGAGATCCTACCTCTAACATGAAATGTGATATCCAACTCCTTCCCCTTCCAACCCTGAGAGCCTTCCTATAGAATGAGATGTGATATCCAAGTCCTTCCCATTCCAATCCTGAGACCCTTCCTATAACATGAGATGTGATATCCAACTCCTTCCCATTCCAACCTTAGACCCTGCCTATAGCATGTGATGTGATATCCCAATGCTTCTACAAAACCTGAGACCCATACCATGGCATGAGATGTGATATCAAACTCCTTCCCATTCCAATCCTGAGACCCTTTCTATAGCTTGAGATGTGATATCCAACTCCTTCCCATTCCAATTCTGAGACCCGACCTATACCATGAGATTTGATATCTCAATGCTTCTAATACCAAACCTGGGACCGGTCCTATAACATGAGATGTGATACCCAAATCCTTCCCCTTTCCAAACCTTAGACCCTTCCTATAGCATGAGATGTGATATCTCAATGCTTCTAATACCAAACCTGAGACCCTTCCTATAACGAGATGGGATATCCAACTCCTTCCCATTCCAATCCTGAGACCCTTCCGATAGCAGAGATGTGATATCTCAATGCTTATACCAAACCTGAGACCCTTCCTATGGCATGAGATGTCATATACAACTCCTTCCGATTCCAATCCTGAGACCCTTCCTATAGCATGAGATGTGATATCTCAATGCTTCTAATACCAAACCTGAGATCCTTCCTATAACATGAGATGTGATATCAAACTCCTTCCCATTCCAAACCTGAGACCCTTCCGATAGCATGAGATGTGATATCTCAATGCTTCTAAAACCAAACATGAGAACCATCCTATAACATGAGAAGTGAAATCCAAATCATTCCTTTTCCAAACCTGAGGCCCTTTCTATAGCTTGAGATGTGATATCAAACTCCTTCCCATTCAATGTATTATCCAACTCCTTCCCATTCCAATCCTGAGACCCTTCCTATACCATGAGATGTGATATTTCAATGCTTCTAATACCAAACCTGAGACCCGTCCTAAAACATGAGATGTGAGATCCAAATCCTTCCCCTTCCAAACCTGAGACCTTTCCTTTAGCATGAGATGTGATATCAAATCCTTCCCATTCCAAACCTGAGACCCTTCCTATAGCATGAGATGTTATATCTTAATTCTTCTAAAACCAAACCTGAGAACCTTCCTATAACATGTGAACTCCAAATCCTTCCCTTTCCAAACCTGAGACCCTTCCGATAGCATGAGATGTGATATCTCAATGCTACTAAAACCAAACATGAGAACCATCCTATAACATGAGATGTGAAATCCAAATCCTTCCCTTTCCAAACCTGAGACCCTTCCTATAGCTTGAGATGTGATATCAAACTCCTTCCCATTCCAATCCTGAGACCCTTCCTATACCATGAGATGTGATATCTCAATGCTTCTACCAAACCTGAGACCCGTCCTAAAACATGAGATGTGAGATCCAAATCCTTCCCCTTCCAAACCTGAGACCCTTCCTATAGCTTGAGATGTGATATCAAACTCCTTCCCATTCCAATCCCGAGATAGCTTGAGATGTGATATCCAACTCCATCCCATTCCAATCCTGAGACCCTTCCGATAGCATGAGATGTGATAGCTCAATGCTTCTAATATCAAAACTGAGACCCTCCCTATAGTATGAGATGTGATATCTAAGTCCTTCCCATTCCTATCCTGAGACCCTTCCGATAGCAGAGATGTGATATCTCAATGCTTATACCAAACCTGATGACCCATCCTATGGCATGAGATGTGATATCCAACTCCTTCCCATTGCAATCCTGAGTTCCTTCCTATAGCATGAGATGTGATATCTCAATGCTTCTATCAAACCTGAGACCCTTCCTTTAGCATAAGATGTGATATCCAACTCCTTCCCATTCCAATACTGAGACTCCTCCTATAGCATGAGATGTGATATCTCAATGCTTCTATCAAACCTGAGACCCTTCCTTTAGCATGAGATGTGATATCCAACTCCTTCCCATTCCAATACTGAGACTCCTCCTATAGCATGAGATGTGATATCTCAATGCTTCTAATACCAAACATGGGACCCGCCCTATAACATAAGATATGATATCCAAATCCTTCCCCTTCCAAACCTGAGACCCTTCCTTTAGCATGAGATGTGATATCCAAATCCTTCCCATTCCAATCCTGAAACCCTTCCTATAACGAGATGTGATATCCAACTCCTTCCCATTCCAACCTGAGACACTTCCTATAGCATGAGAAGGGATATCCAAATCCTTCCCATTCCAATCCTGAGATCCTTCCTATAACATGATGTGATATCCAATTCCTTCCCATTCCAAACCTGAGACCCTTCCTATTGGATGAGATGTGATATCCAACTCCTTCCCATTCCAATCCTGAGACCCTTCCTATACCATGAGATGTGATATCTCAATGCTTCTAATACCAAACCTGGGACCCGCCCTATAACATGAGATATGATATCCAAATCCTTCCCCTTCCAAACCTGAGACCCTTCCTTTAGCATGAGATGTGATATCCAAATCCTTCCCATTCCAATCCTGAAACCCTTCCTATAGCATGAGATGTGATATCTCAATGTTTCTAATAAAAAACCTGAGACCCTTCCTATAGCAAGAGATGTGATATCCAAATCCTTCCCATTTCAATCTTGAGACCCTTCCTATAGCATGAGATGTGATATCCAACTCCTTCCCATTCCAACCTGAGACCCTTCCTATAGCATGAGAAGGGATATCCAACTCCTTCCCAATCCAATCCTGAGACCCTTCCGATAGCAGAGATGTGATATCTCAATGCTTATACCAAACCTGAGATCCTTCCTATAACATGAGATGTGATATCCAACTCCTTCCCATTCCAAACTGGAGACCCTTCCAATAGCATGAGATTTGATATCTCAATGCTTCTAAAAACAAACATGAGAACCATCCTATAACGAGATGTGAAATCCGAATCCTTCCCTTCCCAAACCTGAGACCCTTCCTATAGCTCGAGATGTGATATCAAACTCCTTCCCATTCCAATCCTGAGATAGCTTGAGATGTGATATCCAACTCCTTCCCATTCCAATCCTGAGACCCTTATTATACCATGAGATGTGATATCTCAAGGCTTCTAATACCAAACCTGAGACCCGTCCTAAAACATGAGATGTGAGATCCAAATCCTTCCCCTTCCAAACCTGAGACCTTTCCTTTAGCATATGTGATATCCAACTCCTTCCCATTCCAATCCTGAGACCCTTCCTATAACATGAGACGTGATATCCAACTCCTTCCCATTCCAATCCTGAGACTCCTCCTATAGCATGAGATGTGATATCTCAATGCTTCTAATGCCAAACCTGGGACCCGTCCTATAACATGAGATGTGATATCCAAATCCTTCCCCTTCCAAACCTGAGACCCTTCCTTTAGCATGAGATGTGATATCCAAATCCTTCCCATTCCAATCCTGAAACCCTTCCTATAGCATGAGATGTGATAGCTCCATGTTTCTAATAAAAAACCTGAGACCCTTCCTATAGCAAGAGATGTGATATCCAAATCCTTCCCATTCCAATCCTGAGACCCTTCCTATAATGAGATGTGATATCCAACTCCTTCCCATTCCAACCTGAGACACTTCCTATAGCATGAGAAGGGATATCCAAATCCTTCCCATTCCAATCCTGAGATCCTTCCTATAACATGATGTGATATCCAATTCCTTCCCATTCCAAACATGAGACCCTTCCTATTGGATGAGATGTGATATCCAACTCCTTCCCATTCCAATCCTGAGACCCTTCCTATACCATGAGATGTGATATCTCAATGCTTCTAATACCAAACCTGGGACCCGCCCTATAACATGAGATATGATATCCAAATCCTTCCCCTTCCAAATCTGAGACCCTTCCTTTAGCATGAGATGTGATATCCAAATCCTTCCCATTCCAATCCTGAAACCCTTCCTATAGCATGAGATGTGACATCTCAATGTTTCTAATAAAAAAACCTGAGACCCTTCCTATAGCAAGAGATGTGATATCCAAATCCTTCCCATTTCAATCTTGAGACCCTTCCTATAGCATGAGATGTGATATCCAACTGCTTCCCATTCCAACCTGAGACCCTTCCTATAGCATGAGAAGGGATATCCAACTCCTTCCCAATCCAATCCTGAGACCCTTCCGATAGCAGAGATGTGATATCTCAATGCTTATACCAAACCTGAGACCCTACCTTTAGTATGATGTGAAATCCAAATCCTTCACATTCCAATCCTGAGACCCTTCCTATAGCATGAGATGTGATATCTCAATGCTTCTAATACCAAACCTGAGATCCTTCCTATAACATGAGATGTGATATCCAACTCCTTCCCATTCCAATCCTGAGACCTTTCCAATAGCATGAGATTTGATATCTCAATGCTTCTAAAAACAAACATGAGAACCATCCTATAACATGAGATGTGAAATCCCAATCCTTCCCTTCCCAAACCTGAGACCCTTCCTATAGCTCGAGATGTGATATCAAACTCCTTCCCATTCCAATCCTGAGCAAGCTTGAGATGTGATATCCAACTCCTTCCCATTCCAATCCTGAGACCCTTATACCATGAGATGTGATATCTCAAGGCTTCTAATACCAAACCTGAGACCCGTCCTAAAACATGAGATGTGAGATCCAAATCCTTCCCCTTCCAAACCTGAGACCTTTCCTTTAGCATATGTGATATCCAACTCCTTCCCATTCCAATCCTGAGACCCTTCCGATAACGAGATGTGATATCTCTATGCTACTAATACCAAACCTGAGCCCCTTCATGTGATATCCAACTCCTTCCCATTCCAAACTTGTGACCCTTCCTGTAGCATGAAATGTGATTTCTCACCCCTTCCAATACCAAACCTGAGACCATTCCCACAGCCTGAGATTTGAAATCTCATTTCTTCCAATACCAAACCCGAGACCCTTCCGATAGGATGAGATTTACTATCTAGCTCCTTAAAATACCAAACTCGAGTCCCTTCCTAAAGGATGTGATTCTAATACCAAACCTGAGACCCTCCCTATAACAAGAGATGTCATATCCAACTCCTTCTCATTCCAATCCTGAGACTCTTCCTATAGCATGACATGTGATATCGAACTTCCCATTCCAATCCTGAGACTCACACCTCCCCGTCTAACCTTCTCACCACTCCTAGCTCCCGGATTGATCATGCACTCCTGCTGTCTCTTCTCTCTCTTCTTCTGCTTCCTTTCCTCT
This sequence comes from Ambystoma mexicanum, assembly GCF_040938575.1. NCBI lineage: Eukaryota > Metazoa > Chordata > Amphibia > Caudata > Ambystomatidae > Ambystoma > Ambystoma mexicanum. Next base: position 1,161,601,333 of record NC_090934.1, read on the forward strand.
CTCCTTCCTCATCTGCCCTAGGTCAGGCTCCTTCTACACCTCCGCAGGGATTACTGATTTGTACCCCTCCCCACTCTCAACTCTCACTCATTTTCAAACACTCATCTGACATCTGCCATTTCCTGGAAGAACCCGACCTTGATGTTCTTGGACTAACCGAGACATGGTTGACGGCCAGCGCTGTCTCGAGCTTTGACACTTTCCTCCCTGATGACAAGTTCCTCTCCATGCCCAGATCAAACCGTTCTTGAGGGGGAGTATCCTTGATTCCTGTAGAAAATTGCTTTCTTTTGCAGGCCGACTCCTCTCACAAATGCCTTGTCTGCATGCATTCTCTCTTTCCTGGCGAATCTCTCACCGTGGCTATTTGCCTACCCCCTTCCTCTCTCAGTGGATGGACTTCTCCATCCTAGCCTCCTACCACTCAACTCCGCCTACTTGGAGAATTCAACATGAACCTGTATGCTTCCTGACCTGGACTTTTACGAGATCTGCAACTCTTCATGTCGCTGGCCCTACACACTGCAGGGAATACTCAGGATTTTCAGATCTCAGACCTCCCCCTCTGTAACCCTCTCAACAATCCTCTCCCGTGGTGATCAAGTTCTCATCTCCAAAGAAGGCTAACTACCAGCTGTTCCTCCTCAGTGGAGTTCTCCCTTTCTGTCCCTGCTCCCTGCACCGTTTCGCGTTGCAAACACTCGCTTCCCAGCTCTCTGGTTTAGACGCGTGTTCCCTGCATTCTCTCCTCTTCCTGCTGCCTTCAAATCAACAAATGAGCTCCAAAAGATACACATTGCTCAGAATGCTTTATAACACCCATTATTCATCATATAGCCGTAACCCGCTAGACGTATTGAAATGTGCTGTAAACTAGCAAAACCAGGTAGAAAATGTACTTTATCGCGTTTTTGTAAATGCGAATTCTGATGGGTTCCCATGTATGTACTGTGTCCGTGCGTTTGTTGTCGAATCCTGAAGTTTTTAACCACTGTTCTCCCATACAAGGGGGGTTCAACATCTACTGCTGTTCACAGGCTGAATGTATACGGCTGAAATCTTCAAGGCATTATCAGCTTTCCTGACAGTTTTGGAACGTGTATTTGCCACCTGTTAATGCAGTCGTCCTATGTTCATCGTCCCTTCTAGTTTACAGGCTGCACTCCCTTGGTGATCACATTCTCCTCTCCAGAGCAGGCTAACTACCAGCTGCTCCTCCTCATAGGCGTTCCTTCTTTCTGTCCCTGCTCCCTGCACCGTTTCGCGTTGCATGTACTCGCTTCCCAGCTCTCTGGTTTAGATGCGTGTTCCCTGCCTTCTCTCCTCTTCCTACAGCCTTCCAATGAGCTCCACAAGATAGTGTTCAGAATGCTTTATAACACCCATTATTCAACATATAGCCGTAACCCGCTAGACGTATTGAAACGTGCTAAAAACTAGCAAAAACAGCTAGAAAATGTACTTTCCTCGCGTTTTGGTAAATGCGAATTCTGGTGGATTCCCATTTTGTACTCTGTTCGTGCAGTTCAGTCGAATCCTGTTCTTTTGAACCACTCATCTCCCATAAAAGGGAGGATCAAAATGTGTTGTTCACAGGCTGAATTTATACTGCTGAAATGCTCGCTTCCCTGCTCTCTGGTTTAGACGCGTGTACCCTGCATTTACCAAAACGCGAGGGTACATTTTCTAGCTATTTTTGCTGGTTTTTAGCACGTTTTAATACGTCTAGCGGGTTACAGCTATATGTTGAATAATGGGGTTATAAAGCATTCTGAACACTATCTTGTGGAGCTCATTGGAAGGCTGTAGGAAGAGGAGAGAAGGCAGGGAACACGCATCTAAACCACCAGAGAGCTGGGAAGCGAGTACATGCAACGCGAAACGGTCCAGGGAGCAGGGACAGAAAGGAACAACGCCTCTGAGGAGGAGCAGCTGGTAGTTAGCCTGCTCTGGAGAGGAGAATGTGATCACCAGGGGAGTGCAGCCTGTAAACTAAAAGGGAGGATGACCACAAGGCGACTGCATTAACAGATGGCAAATACACGTTCCAAAACAGTCAGCAAAGCTGATAATGCCTTGAAGATTTCAGCCGTATACATTCAGCCTGTGAACAGCAGTAGATGTTGACCCCTCTTGTATGGGAGAACAGTGGCTACAAACTTCAGGATTTGACAACAAACGCACGGACACAGTACATACATGGGAACCCATCAAAATTCGCATTTACAAAAACGCGAGGAAAGTACATTTTCTAGCTGGTTTTGCTAGTTTACAGCACATTTCAATACGTCTAGCAGGTTACAGCTATATCTTGAATAATGGGTGTTATAAAGCATTCTGAGCACCGTGTATCTTTTGAAGCTCATTTGTTGATTTGAAGGCAGCAGGAAGAGGAGAGAATGCAGGGAACACGCGTCTAAACCAGAGAGCTGGGAAGCGAGTGTTTGCAACGCGAAACGGTGCAGGGAGCAGGGACAGAAAGGGAGAACTCCACTGAGGAGGAACAGCTGGTAGTTAGCCTTCTTTGGAGATGAGAACTTGATCACCACGGGAGAGGATTGTTGAGAGGGTTACAGAGGGGGAGGTCTGAGATCAGAAAATCCTGAGTATTCCCTGCAGTTTGGAGGGCCAGCGACATGTAGAGTTGCAGATCTCGTAAAAGTCCAGGTCAGGAAGCATACAGGTTCATGTTGAATTCTCCAAGTAGGCGGAGTTGAGTGGTAGGAGGCTAGGATGGAGAAGTCCATCCACTGAGAGAGGAAGGGGTTAGGCAAATAGCCACGGTGAGTGAATGGCCAGGAAAGAGAGAATGCATGCAGACAAGGCATTCGTGAGAGGAGTCGGCCTGCAAAGGAAAGCTATTTACTACAGGAATCAAGGATACTCCCCTCAAGAACGGTTGGATCTGGGCATGGAGAGGAACTTGTCAAAGCTTGAGACAGCGCTGGCCGTCAACCATGTCTCGTTTAGACCAAGGACATCAAGGTCGGGTTCTTCCAGGAAATGGCAGATGTCAGATGAGTGTTTGAAACTGAGTGAGAGTTGAGAGTGGGGAGGGGTACAAATCAGTAATCCCTGCTGAGGTGTAGAAGGAGCCTGACCTAGGGCAGATGAGGACGGAGAGAGGAAAGGAAGCAGAAGAAGGGAGAGAAGAGACAGCAGGAGTGCATGATCAATCCGGGAGCTAGGAGTGGTGAGAAGGTTAGACGGGGAGGTCTGAGTCTCAGGTTTGGAATGGGAAGTTCGATATCACATGTCATGCTATAGGAAGAGTTTCAGGATTGGAATGGGAAGGAGTTGGATATGACATCTCGTTATAGGGAGGGTCTCAGGTTTGGTATTAGAAGCACTGAGATATCAAATCACATCCTTTAGGAAGGGACTCGAGTTTGGTATTTTAAGGAGTGAGATAGTAAATCTCATCCTATCGGAAGGGTCTCGGGTTTGGTATAGGAAGAAATAAGATTTCAAATCTCAGGCTGTGGGAATGGTCTCGGGTTTGGTATTGGAAGGGGTGAGAAATCACATTTCATGCTACAGGAAGGGTCACAAGTTTGGAATGGGAAGGAGTTGGATATCACATATGCTACGGGAAGGGGCTCAGGTTTGGTATTAGAAGCATAGAGATATCACATCTCATGTTATAGGAAGGGTCTCAATTGGAATGGGAAGGAGTTGGATATCACATCTCATGGCTATAGGGAGGGTCTCAGTTTTGATATTAGAAGCATTGAGATATCACACATGCTATTGGAAGGGTCTCAGTATTGGAATTGGAAGGAGTTGGATATCACCTCTCATGCTATAGGGAGGTTCTCAGGTTTGATATTAGAAGCAGTGAGATATCACATATGCTATTGGAAGGGTCTCAGTATTGGAATTGGAAGGAGTTGGATATCACATCTCATGCTATCGGAAGGGTCTCAGGATTGGAATGGGAAGTAGTTGGATATCACATATGCTAAAGGAAAGGTCTCAGGTTTGGGAGGGGAAGGATTTGGATCTCACATCTCAAGTTTTAGGACGGGTCTCAGGTTTGGTATTAGAAGCATTGAGATATCACATCTCATGCTATAGGAAGGGTCTCAAGATTGGAATCGGAAGGAGTTGGATACCACATCTCATGCTATAGGAAGGGTCTCAGGTTTGGTATAAGCATTGAGATATCCCATCTCAAGGGTCTCAGCATTGGAATCGGAAGGAGTTGTATTTGACATCTCATGCCATAGGAAGGGTCTTAGGTTTGGTATAAGCATTGAGATATCACATCTCTGCTATCGGAAGGGTCTCAGGATTGGAATGGGAAGGAGTTGGATATCACATCTCATGCTAAAGGGAGGGTCTCAGGTTTGGAAGGGGAAGGATTTGGATATCACATCTCATGTTATAGGAAGGATCTCAGGTTTGGTATTAGAGGCATTGAGATATTACATTCTTGCTATAGGAATGGTGTCAGGATTGGAATGGGAAGAAGTTGGATATCACATCTCATGCTAAAGGGAGGGCCTCAGGTTTGGAAGGGGAAGGATTTGGATATCACATCTCATGTTATAGGAAGGATCTCAGGTTTGGTATTAGAAGCATTGAGATATCACATCTCATGCTATCGGAAGGATCTCAGGTTTGGTATTAGAGGCATTGAGATATCACAACTCATGCTATCAGAAGGGTCTCGGGATAGGAATGGGAAGGAGTTGGATATCACATCTCATGCTAAAGGGAGGGTCTCGGGTTTGGAACGGGAAGGAGTTGGATATCACATCTCATGCTATAGGAAGGGTCTCGGGTTTAGTATAAGCATTGAGATATCACATCTCTGCTATCGGAAGTGTCTCAGGATTGGAATGGGAAGGAGTTGGATATCCCATCTCATGTTATAGGACGGGTCTCAGGTTTGTTATTAGTATCATTGAGATATCATATTGCATGCTGTAGGAAGGGTCTAAGGATTGGAATGGGAAGGACTTGGATATCACATCTCATGTTAGAGGAAGGATCTCAGGTTTGGTATTAGAGGCATTGAGATATAACATCTCATGCTATGGGAAGGGTCTCAGGATTGGAATGGGAAGGAGTTGGATATCACATCTCATGCTATAGGAAGGGTCTCATGTTTGGTATAAGCATTGAGATATCACATCTATGCTATCGGAAGTGTCTCAGGATTGGAATGGGAAGGAGTTGGATATCCCATCTCATGTTATAGGACGGGTCTCAGGTTTGTTATTAGTATCATTGAGATATCATATTGCATGCTGTAGGAAGGGTCTAAGGATTGGAATGGGAAGGACTTGGATATCACATCTCATGCTATAGGTAGGCTCTCAGGTTTGGAAAGGGAAGGAGATGGATATCACATTTCATGTTAGAGGAAGGATCTCAGGTTTGGTATTAGAGGCATTGAGATATAACATCTCATGCTATAGGAAGGGTCTCAGGATTGGAATGGGAAGGAGTTGGATATCACATCTGATGTTATAGGAAGGATCTCAGGTTTGGTATTAGAAGCATTGAGACATCACATCTCATGCTATGGGAAGGGTCTCAGGATTGGAATGGGAAGGAGTTGGATATCACATCTCATGCTATAGGATGGGTCTCAGGATTGGAATGGGAAGGAGTTGTATATGACATCTCATGCCATAGGAAGGGTCTCAGGTTTGGTATAAGCATTGAGATATCACATCTCTGCTATCGGAAGGGTCTCAGGATTGGAATGGGAAGGAGTTGGATATCACATCTCATGCCATGTATGGGTCTCAGGTTTTGTAGAAGCATTGGGATATCACATCTCATGCTATCGGAAGGGTATCAGGATTGGATTTGGAAGGAGTTGGATATGACATCTCATGCCATAGGAAGGGTCTCAGGTTTGGTATAAGCATTGAGATATCACATCTCTGCTATCGGAAGGGTCTCAGGATTGGAATGGGAAGGAGTTGGATATCCCATCTCATGTTATAGGAAGAGTCTCAGGTTTGGTATTAGAAGCATTGAGATATCACAGAAGTGTCTCAGGATTGGAATGGGAAGGAGTTTGATATCACATCTCATGCCATGTATGGGTCTCAGGTTTTGTAGAAGCATTGGGATATCACATCTCAAGCTATAGGAAGGGTCTCAGGTTTGGAAGGGGAAGGATTTGGATCTCACATCTCATGTTTTAGGACGGGTCTCAGGTTTGGTATTAGAAGCATTGAGATATCACATCTCATGGTATAGGAAGGGTCTCAGGATTGGAATGGGAAGGAGTTGGATATCACATCTCAAGCTATCACAGGATTGGAATGGGAAGGAGTTTGATAGCACATCTCAAGCTATAGGAAGGGTCTCAGGTTTGGAAAGGGAAGGATTTGGATTTCACATATGTTATTGGATGGTTCTAAGGTTTGGTATTAGAAGCATTGTGATATCACATATCATGCTATAGGAAGGGTCTCAGGATTGGAATGGGACGGAGTTGGATATCACATCTCATGCTAAAGGAAAGATCTCAGGTTTGGAAGGGGAAGGATTTGGATCTCACATCTCATGTTTTAGGACGGGTGTCAGGTTTGGTATTAGAAGCATTGAGATATCACATCTCATGTTATAGGAAGGATCTCAGGTTTGGTATTAGAAGCATTGAGATATCACATCTCATGCTATAGGAAGGGTCTCAGGATTGGAATCGGAAGGAGTTGGATACCACTTCTCATGCTATAGGAAGGGTCTCAGGTTTGGTATAAGCATTGAGATATCCCATCTCATGCTATAGGAAGGGTCTCAGCATTGGAATCGGAAGGAGTTGTATTTGACATCTCATGCCATAGGAAGGGTCTCAGGTTTGGTATAAGCATTGAGATATCACATCTCTGCTATCGGAAGGGTCTCAGGATCGGAATGGGAAGGAGTTGGATATCACATCTCATGCTAAAGGGAGGGTCTCAGGTTTGGTATTAGAAGCATTGAGATATCACATCTCATGGTATAGGAAGGGTCTCAGGATTGGAATGGGAAGGATTTGGATATCACACCTCATGTTATAGGAAGGATCTCAGGTTTGGTATTAGAAGCATTGCGATATCATATCTCATGCTATCGGAAGGATCTCAGGTTTGGTATTATAGGCATTGAGATATCACATCTCATGCTATCAGAAGGGTCTCAGGATTGGAATGGGAAGGAGTCAGATATCACATCTCATGCTAAAGGGAGGGTCTCAGGTTTGGTATTAGAAGCATTGAGATATCACATCTCATGTTATAGGAAGAATCTCAGGTTTGGTATTAGAGGCATTGAGATATCACATCTCATGCTATCAGAAGGGTCTCAGGATTGGCATGGGAAGGAGTCGGATATCACATCTCATGCTAAAGGGAGGGTCTCAGGTTTGGTATTAGAAGCATTGAGATATCACATCTCATGGTATAGGAAGGGTCTCAGGATTGGAATGGGAAGGAGTTGGATATCACATCTCATGCTAAAGGAAGGGTCTCAGTTTTGGTAGAAGCATTGAGATATCACATCTCATGGTATAGGAAGGGTCTCAGGATTGGAATGGGAAGGAGTTGGATATCACATCTCATCCAATAGGAAGGATCTCAGGATTGGAATGGGAAGGATTTGGATGTCACATCTCTTGCTATAGGAAGGGTCTCAGGTTTTTTATTAGAAACATTGAGATATCACATCTCATGCTATAGGAAGGGTTTCAGGATTGGAATGGGAAGGAGTTGGATATCCCTTCTCATGCTATAGGAAGGGTCTCAGGTTGGAATGGGAAGGAGTTGGATATCACATCTCATGTTATAGGAAGGGTCTCAGGATTGGAATGGGAAGGATTTGGATATCACATCTCTAGCTATAGGAAGGGTCTCAGGTTTTTTATTAGAAACATTGAGATATCACATCTCATGCTATAGGAAGGGTTTCAGGATTGGAATGGGAAGGATTTGGATATCACATCTCATGCTAAAGGAAGGGTCTCAGGTTTGGAAGGGGAAGGAATTGGATATCATATCTCATGTTATAGGACGGGTCCCAGGTTTGGTATTAGAAGCTTTGAGATGTCACATCTCATGCTATAGGAAGGGTCTCAGGATTGGAATGGGAAGGAGTTGGATATCACATCTCATGCTAAAGGAAGGGACTCCGGTTTGATCGAAGCATTGAGATATCACATCTCATGCTATAGGAAGGGTCTCAGGATTGGAATGGGAAGGAGTTGGATATCACATCTCATGCCATAGGAAGGGTCTCAGGTTTGGTATAAGCATTGAAATATCAAATCTCTTCTATCGGAAGGGTCTCAGGATAGGAATGGGAAGGACTTAGATATCACATCTCATGCTATAGGGAGGGTCTCAGGTTTGGTATTAGAAGCATTGAGATATCACATCTCATGGTATAGGAAGGGTCTCAGGATTGGAATGGGAAGAGTTGGATATCACATCTCAAGCTATCACAGGATTGGAATGGGAAGGAGTTTGATATCACATCTAAAGCTATAGGAAGGGTCTCAGGTTTGGAAAGGGAAGGATTTGGATTTCACATCTCATGTTATAGGATGGTTCTCATGTTTGGTTTTAGAAGCATTGAGATATCACATCTCATGCTATCGGAAGGGTCTCAGGTTTGGAAAGGGAAGGATTTGGATTTCACATATGTTATTGGATGGTTCTCAGGTTTGGTTTTAGAAGCATTAAGATATCACATCTCATGCTATAGGAAGGGTCTCAGGTTTGGAATGGGAAGGAGTTGGATACACATCTCATGTTATAGGAAGGAACTCAGGTTTGGTATTAGAAGCATTGTGATATCACATATCATGCTATAGGAAGGGTCTGAGGATTGGAATGGGAAGGAGTTGGATATCACATCTCATGGTAAAGGAAGGATCTCAGGTTTGGAATGGGAAGGAGTTGGATATTACATCTCATGTTATAGGAAAGATCTCAGGTTTGGTATTAGAAGCATTGAGACATCACATCTCATGTTATAGGAAGGGTCTCAGGATTGGAATGGGAAGAAGTTGGATATCACATCTCATGCTATAGGAAGGGTCTCAGGTTTGGTATAAGCATTGAGATATCACATCTCATGCTATAGGAAGGGTCTCAGGATTGGAATGGGAAGGAGTTGTATGTGACATCTCATGCCATAGGAAGGGTCTCAGGTTTGGTATAAGCATTGAGATATCATATCACATGCTATAGGAAGGGTCTCAGGATTGGAATGGGAAGGACTTGGATATCACATCTCATGCTATAGGCAGGGTCTCAGGTTTGGAAATGGAAGGAGATGGATATCACATTTCATGTTAGAGGTAGGATCTCAGGTTTGGTATTAGAGGCATTGAGATATCACATCTCATGCTATCAGAAGGGTTTCAGGATTGGAATGGGAAGGAGTTGGATATCACATTTCATGCTAAAGGGAGGGTCTCAGGTTTGGAAGGGGAAGGATTTGGAAATCACATCTCATGTTATAGGAATGATCTCAGGTTTGGTATTAGAAGCATTGAGATATCACATCTCATGCTATCAGAAGGATCTCAGGTTTGGTATTAGAGGCATTGAGATATCACATCTCATGCTATCATAAGGGTCTCAGGATTGGAATTGGAAGGAGTTGGATATCACATCTCATGTTATAGGAAGGATCTCAGGTTTGGCATTAGAAGCATTGAGACATCACATCTCATGCTATAGGAAGGGTCTCAGGATTGGAATGGGAAGGAGTTGTATATGACATCTCAGGCCATAGGAAGGGTCTCAGGTTTGGTATAAGCATTGAGATATCACATCTCTGCTATCGGAAGGGTCTCAGGATTGGAATGGGAAGGAGTTGGATATCCCATCTCATGTTACAGGAAGGGTCTCAGGTTTGGTATTAGAAGCATTGAGATATCACATCTCATGCTATATTAAGGGTCTCAGGATTGGAATGGGGAGGACTTGGATGTCACATCTCATGCTATAGGGAGGGTCTCAAGTTTGATATTAGAAGCATTGAGATAACAAATCTCATGATATCGGAAGGGTCTCAGGATTGGAATGGGAAGGAGTTGGATATCACATCTCATGATAAAGGAAGGGTCTAAGGTTTGGAAGGGGAAGGATTTGGGTATCACATCTCATGTTATAGGACGGGTCTCAGGTTTGGTATTAGAAACATTGAGATATCAAGTCTCATGGTATAGGAAGGGTCTCAGAATTGGAATGGGAAGGAGTTGGATATCGCATCTCAAGCTATAGGAAGGGTCTCAGGATTGGAATGGGAAGGAGTTTGATATCACATCTCATGCCATAGTATGGGTCTCAGGTTTGGTAGAAGCATTTGGGATATCACATCTCATGCTATCGGAAGGGTCTCAGGATTGGAATGGGATGGAGTTGGATATCACATCTCAAGCTATAGGAAGGGTCTCAGGTTTGGTATAAGCATTGAGATATCACATCTCATGCTATAGGAAGGGTCTCAGGATTGGAATGGGAAGGAGTTGGATATCACATCTCATGTTATAGGAAAGATCTCAGGTTTGGTATTAGAAGCATTGAAACATCACATCTCATGTTATAGGAAGGGTCTCAGGATTGGAATGGGAAGAAGCTGGATATCACATCTCATGCTATAGGAAGGGTCTCAGGTTTGGAAGGGGAAGGAGTTGGATATCCAATCTCATGTTATAGGACTGGTCTCAGGTTTGGTATTAGAAGCATTGAGATATCACATTGCATGCTGTAGGAAGGTTCTCAGGTTTGGAATGGGGAGGAATTGTATATCACATCTCATGTCTTAGGAAGGATCTCAGGTTTGGTATTAGAAGCATTGAGATAACACATCTCATGCTATAAGAATGGTCTCAGGATTGGAATGGGAAGGAGTTGGATATTACATTCTTGCTATAGGAAGGGTCTCATGTTTGGAATGGGAAGGAGTTGGATATCACATATGCTATAGGAAGGGTCCCAGGTTTGGAACGGGAAGAAGTTGGATATCACATCTCATGTTATAGGAAGGGTCTCAGGTTTGGTATAAGCATTGAGATATAACATCTCTGCTATCGGAAGTGTCTCAGGATTGGAATGGGAAGGAGTTGGATATCCCATCTCATGTTATAGGACGGGTCTCAGGTTTGTTATTAGAATCATTGAGATATCATATTGCATGCTGTAGGAAGGGTCTAAGGATTGGAATGGAAAGGACTTGGATATCACATCTCATGCTATAGGAAGGGTCTCAGGTTTGGAAGGGGAAGGAGTTGGATATCCAATCTCATGTTATAGGACTGGTCTCAGGTTTGGTATTAGAAGCATTGAGATATCACATCGCATGCTGTAGGAAGGTTCTCAGGTTTGGAATGGGGAGGAATTGGATATTACATTCTTGCTATAGGAAGGGTCTCATGTTTGGAATGGGAAGGAGTTGGATATCACATATGCTATAGGAAGGGTCTCAGCTTTGGAACGGGAAGGAGTTGGATATCACATCTCATGTTATAGGAAGGGTCTCAGGTTTGGTATAAGCATTGAGATATCACATCTCTGCTATCAGAAGTGTCTCAGGATTGGAATGGGAAGGAGTTGGATATCCCATCTCATGTTATAGGATGGGTCTCAGGTTTGTTATTAGAATCATTGAGATATCATATATCATGCTGTAGGAAGGGTCTAAGGATTGGAATGGGAAGGACTTGGATATCACATTTCATGTTAGAGGAAGGATCTCAGGTTTGGTATTAGAGGCATTGAGATATCACATCTCATGCTATAGGAAGGGTCTCAGGATTGGAATGGGAAGGAGTTGGATATCGCATCTCATGCTATAGGAAGGGTCTCAGGTTTGGTATAAGCATTGAGATATCACATCTCATGCTATAGGAAGGGTCTCAGGATTGGAATGGGAAGGAGTTGGATATCACATCTCATGTTATAGGAAGGATCTCAGGTTTGGTATTAGAAGCATTGAGACATCACATCTCATGCTATAGGAAGGGTCTCAGGATTGGAATGGGAAGGAGTTGGATATCACATCTCATGCTATAGGAAGGGTCTCAGGTTTGGTATAAGCATTGAGATATCACATCTCAAGCTATAGGAAGGGTCTCAGGATTGGAATGGGAAGGAGTTGTATATGACATCTCATGCCATAGGAAGGGTCTCAGGTTTGGTATAAGCATTGAGATATCACATCTCTGCTATCGGAAGGGTCTCAGGATTGGAAAGGGAAGGAGTTGGATATCCCATCTCATGTTATAGGAAGAGTCTCAGGTTTGGTATTAGAAGCATTGAGATATCACATCTCATGCTATAGGAAGTGTCTCAGGATTGGAATGGGAAGGACTTGGATATCACATCTCATGCTATAGGGAGGGTCTCAAGTTTGATATTAGATGCATTGAGATATCACATTTCATGCTATAGGAAGGGTCTCAGGATTGGAATGGGAAAGAGTTGAATATCACATCTCATGCTATAGGAAGGGTCTCAGGTTTGGTATAAGCAGTGAGATGTCACATCTCATGCTATAGGAAGTGTCTCAGGATTGGAATGGGAAGGAGTTGGATATCACATCTCATGTTATAGGAAGGATCTCAGGTTTGGTATAAGCATTGACATATCACATCTCTGCTATCGGAAGGGTCTCAGGATTGGAATGGGAAGGAGTTGGATATTCCCATCTCATGTTATAGAAAGGGTCTCATGTTTGGTATTAGAAGCATTGAGATATCACATCTCATGCTATAGGAAGGGTCTCAGGATTGGAATGGGAAGGACTTGGATATCACATCTCATGCTATAGGGAGGGTCTCAAGTTTGATATTAGAAGCATTGAGATATCACATCTCATGATATCGGAAGGGTCTCAGGTTTGGAAGGGGAAGGATTTGGATTTCACATCTCATGCTATAGGGAGGATCTCAGGTTTGGTATTAGAAGCATTGAGATATCATATCTCATGCTATCGGAAGGATCTCAGGTTTGGTATTATAGGCATTGAGATATCACATCTCATGCTATCAGAAGGGTCTCAGGTTTGGTATTAGAAGCATTGAGATATCACATCTCATGTTATAGGAAGAATCTCAGGTTTGGTATTAGAGGCATTGAGATATCACATCTCATGCTATCTGAAGGGTCTCAGGAATGGAATGGGAAGGAGTCGGATATCACTCTCATGCTAAAGGGAGGGTCTCAGGTTTGGTATTAGAAGCATTGAGATATCACATCTCATGTTATAGGAAGAATCTCAGGTTTGGTATTAGAGGCATTGAGATATCACATCTCATGCTATAGGAAGGGTCTCAGGATTGGAATGGGAAGGAGTTGGATATCACATCTCATGCTAAAGGAAGGGTCTCAGTTTTGGTAGAAGCATTGAGATATCACATCTCATGGTATAGGAAGGGTCTCAGGATTGGAATGGGAAGGAGTTGGATATCACATCTCATCCAATAGGAAGGATCTCAGGATTGGAATGGGAAGGATTTGGATGTCACATCTCTTGCTATAGGAAGGGTCTCAGGTTTTTTAATAGAAACATTGAGATATCACATCTCATACTATAGGAAGGGTTTCAGGATTGGAATGGGAAGGAGTTGGATATCCCTTCTCATGCTATAGGAAGGGTCTCAGGTTGGAATGGGAAGGAGTTGGATATCACATCTCATGTTATAGGAAGGGTCTCAGGATTGGAATGGTAAGGATTTGGATATCACATCTCTTGCTATAGGAAGGGTCTCAGGTTTTTTATTAGAAACATTGAGATATCACATCTCATGCTATAGGAAGGGTTTCAGGATTGGAATGGGAAGGATTTGGATATCACATCTCATGCTAAAAGAAGGGTCTCAGGTTTGGAAGGGGAAGGAATTGGATATCATATCTCATGTTATAGGACGGGTCCCAGGTTTGGTATTAGAAGCTTTGAGATGTCACATCTCATGCTATAGGAAGGGTCTCAGGATTGGAATGGGCTTATACCAAACCTGAGACCCTTCCGATAGCATGAGATGTGATATCTCAATGCTTCTAATACCAAACCTGAGATCCTTCCTATAACATGAGATGTGATGTCCAAATCCTTCCCTTTACAAACCTTAGACCCTCCCTTTAGCATGAGATGTGATCTCCAACTCCTTCCCATTCCAATCCTGAGACCCTTCTGATGGCATGAGATGTGATATCTCAATGCCTCTAATACCAAACCTGAGATCCTACCTCTAACATGAAATGTGATATCCAACTCCTTCCCCTTCCAACCCTGAGAGCCTTCCTATAGAATGAGATGTGATATCCAAGTCCTTCCCATTCCAATCCTGAGACCCTTCCTATAACATGAGATGTGATATCCAACTCCTTCCCATTCCAACCTTAGACCCTTCCTATAGCATGAGATGGGATATCCAACTCCTTCCAAATCCAATCTCGATACCCTTACGATAGCATGAGATGTGATATCCCAATGCTTCTACAAAACCTGAGACCCATACCATGGCATGAGATGTGATATCAAACTCCTTCCCATTCCAATCCTGAGACCCTTCCTATAGCTTGAGATGTGATATCCAACTCCTTCCCATTCGAATTTTGAGACCCGTCCTATACCATGAGACTTGATATCTCAATGCTTCTAACACCAAACCTGAGACCGGTCCTATAACATGAGATGTGATACACAAATCCTTCCCCTTCCAAACCTTAGACCCTTCCTATAGCATGAGATGTGATATCTCAATGCTTCTAATACCAAACCTGAGACCCTTCCTATAATGAGATGGGATATCCAACTCCTTCCCATTCCAATCCTGAGACCCTTCCGATAGCAGAGATGTGATATCTCAATGCTTATACCAAACCTGAGACCCTTCCTATGGCATGAGATGTCATATACAACTCCTTCCGATTCCAATCCTGAGACCCTTCCTATACCATGAGATGTGATATCTCAATGCTTCTAAAACCAAACATGAGAACCATCCTATAACATGAGATGTGAAATCCAAATCATTCCCTTTCCAAACCTGAGACCCTTCCTATAGCATGAGATGTGATATCTCAATGCTTATACCAAACCTGAGGCCCTTCCTATAGCATGAGATGTGATATCCAACTCCTTCCCATTCCAATCCTGAGACCCTTCCTATAGCATGAGATGTGATGTCTCAATCCTTCTAATACCAAACCTGAGATCCTTCCTATAACATGAGATGTGATATCCAACTCCTTCCATTCCAATCCTGAGACCCGTCCTATAGCATGAGATGTGATATCTCAATGCTTATACCAATCCTGAGACCCTTCCTATAGCATGAGATGTGATATCCAACTACTTCCCCTTCCAAACCTGAGACCCTCCCTTTAGCATGAGATGTGATATCCAACTCCTTCCCATTCCATTCCTGAGACCCTTCTGATAGCATGAGATGTGATATCTCAATGCCTCTAATACCAAACCTGAGATCCTACCTCTAACATGAAATGTGATATCCAACTCTTTCCCCTTCCAAACCTGAGAGACTTCCTATAGCATGAGATGTGATATCCAAGTCCTTCCCATTCCAATCCTGAGACCCTTCCTATAGCTTGAGATGTGATATCCAACTCCTTCCCATTCCAATTCTGAGACCCTTCCTATACCATGAGACTTGATATCTCAATGCTTCTAATACCAAACCTGAGACCCGTCCTATAACATGAGATGTGATATCCAAATCCTTCCCCTTCCAAACCTTAGACCCTTCCTTTATCATGAGATGTGATATCCAACTCCTTCCCATTCAAATCCTGAGACCCTTCCGATATCATGAGATGTGATATCTCAATGCTTCTAATATCAAACTTGAGACCCTCCCTATAGCATGAGATGTGATATCCAAGTCCTTCCCCTTCCAATCCTGAGACCCTTCTTATAGCATGAGATGTGATAACTCAATGCTTCTAATACCAAACATGAGACCCTTTCTATAACATGAGATGGGAATATCCAACTCCTTCCCATTCCAATCCTGAGACCCTTCCGATAGAAGAGATGTGATATCTCAATGCTTATACCAAACCTGAGATCCGTCCTATAACATGAGATGTGATATCCAACTCCTTCCCATTCCAATCCTGAGACACTTCCTATAGAATGAGATGTGATATCTCACTGCTTATACCAAACCTGAGACCCTTCCTATAGCATGAGATGTGGTATCCAACTCCTTCCCATTCCAATCCTGAGACCCTTCCTATAGCATGAGATGTGATATCTCAATGCTTCTAATAAAAAAACTTGAGACCCTCCCTATAGCATGAGATGTGATATCCAAGTCCCTCCCATTCCAATCCTGAGACACTTCCTATAGCATGAGATGTGATATCTCAATGCTTCTAATACCAAACCTGAGACTCTTCCTACAACATGAGATGGGATATCCAACTCCTTCCCTTTCCAATCCTGAGACCCTTCCGATAGCAGAGATGTGATATCTCAATGCTTATACCAAACCTGAGACCCTTCCTATGGCATGAGATGTCATATACAACTCCTTCCCATTCCAATCCTGAGACCCTTCCTATAGCTTGAGATGTGATATCTCAATGCTTATACCAAACCTGAGACCCTTCCTATAGCATGAGATGTGATATCCAACTCCTTCCCATTCCAATCCTGAGACCCTTCCTATAGCATGAGATGTGATGTCTCAATGCTTCTAATACCAAACCTGAGATCCTTCCTATAACATGAGATGTGATATCCAACTCCTTCCCATTCCAATCCTGAGATCCTTCCTATAGCATGAGATGTGATATCTCAATGCTTATACCAAACCTGAGACCCTTCCTATAGCATGAGATGTGATATCCAACTCCTTCCCATTCCAATTCTGAGACCCTTCCTATAGCATGAGATGTGATATCTCAATGCCTCTAATACCAAACCTGAGATCCTTCCTCTAACATGAAATGTGATATCCAACTCCTTCTCTTTCCAAACCTGAGAGCCTACCTATAGCATGAGATGTGATATCCAAGTCCTTCCCATTCCAATCCTTAGACCCTTCCTACAGCATGCAATATGATATCTCAATGATTCTAATAACAAACCTGAGACCCGTCCTATAACATGAGATGGGATATCCAACTCCTTCCCATTCCAATCCTGAGACACTTCTGATAGCAGAGATGTGATATCTGAATGCTTATACCGAACCCGAGACCCTTCCTATAACATGAGATGTGATATCCAACTCCTTCCCGTTCCAAAGCTGAGACCCTTCCAATAGCATATGTGATATCCAACTCCTTCCCATTCCAAACATGAGACCCTTCCTATAGCAAGAATGTAATATCCAACTCCTTCCCATTCCAATCCTGAGACCATTCCTACAGCATGAGATATATCTCAATGCTTCTAATACCAAACCTGAGATCCTTCCTATGACATGAGATGTGATATCCAATTCCTCCCCATTCCAAACCTGAGAACCTTCCTACAGCATGCGATGTGATATCTCAATGCTTCTTATACCAAACCTGAGACCAGTCCTATAACATGAGATTGGATATCCAACTCCTTCCCCTTCCAAACCTGAGACCCTTCCTATAGCATGAGATGTGATATCCAACTCCTTCCCATTCCAATCCTGAGACCCTTCCTATAGCATGAGATGTAATATCTCAATGCTTATACCAAACCTGAGACCCTTCCTATGGCATGAGATGTCATATACAACTCCTTCCCATTCCAATCCTGAGACCCTTCCTATAGCTTGAGATGTGATATCTCAATGCTTATACCAAACCTGAGACCCTTCCTATAGCATGAGATGTGATATCCAACTCCTTCCCATTCCAATCCTGAGACCCTTCCTATAGCATGAGATGTGATGTCTCAATGCTTCTAATACCAAACCTGAGATCCTTCCTATAACATGAGATGTGATATCCAACTCCTTCCCATTCCAATCCTGAGACCCTTCCTATAGCATGAGATGTGATATCTCAATGCTTATACCAAACCTGAGACCCTTCCTATAGCATGAGATGTGATATCCAACTCCTTCCCATTCCAATCCTGAGACCCTTCCTATAGCATGAGATGTGATATCTCAATGCCTCTAATACCAAACCTGAGATCCTTCCTCTAACATGAAATGTGATATCCAACTCCTTCTCTTTCCAAACCTGAGAGCCTACCTATAGCATGAGATGTGATATCCAAGTCCTTCCCATTCCAATCCTTAGACCCTTCCTACAGCATGCAATATGATATCTCAATGATTCTAATAACAAACCTGAGACCCGTCCTATAACATGAGATGGGATATCCAACTCCTTCCCATTCCAATCCTGAGACACTTCTTATAGCAGAGATGTGATATCTCAGTGCTTATACCGAACCCGAGACCCTTCCTATAACATGAGATGTGATATCCAACTCCTTCCCGTTCCAAAGCTGAGACCCTTCCAATAGCATATGTGATATCGAACTCCTTCCCATTCCAAACATGAGACCCTTCCTATAGCAAGAATGTAATATCCAACTCCTTCCCATTCCAATCCTGAGACCATTCCTACAGCATGAGATATATCTCAATGCTTCTAATACCAAACCTGAGATCCTTCCTATGACATGAGATGTGATATCCAATTCCTCCCCATTCCAAACCTGAGAACCTTCCTACAGCATGCGATGTGATATCTCAATGCTTCTTATACCAAACCTGAGACCAGTCCTATAACATGAGATTGGATATCCAACTCCTTCCCCTTCCAAACCTGAGACCCTTCCTATAGCATGAGATGTGATATCCAACTCCTTCCCATTCCAATCCTGAGACCCTTCCTATAGCATGAGATGTAATATTTCAATGCTTATACCAAACCTGAGACCCTTCCTAGAGCATGAGATGTGATATCCAACTCCTTCCCATTCCAATCTTGAGACCCTTCTTATAGCATGAGATGTGATGTCTCAATGCTTATACCAAACCTGAGACTCTTCCTATAACATGAGATGTGATATCCAACTCCTTCCCTTTCCGAACCTGAGAGCCTACCTATAGCATGAGATGTGATATCCAGGTCCTTCCCATTCCAATCCTTAGACCCTTCCTACAGCATGCAATATGATATCTCAATGATTCTAATAACAAACCTGAGACCCGTCCTATAACATGAGATGGGATATCCAACTCCTTCCCATTCCAATCCTGAGACACTTCCGATAGCAGAGTTGTGATATCTAAATGCTTATACCAAACCTGAGACCCTTCCTATAACATGAGATGTGATATCCAACTCCTTCCCGTTCCAAACCTGGGACCCTTCCTATAGCATATGTGATATCCAACTCCTTCCCATTCCAAACATGAGACCCTTCCTATAGCAAGAATGTAATATCCAACTCCTTCCCATTCCAATCCTGAGACCATTCCTATAGCATGAGATGTGATATCTCAATGCTTATAATACCAAACCTGAGATCCTTCCTATGACATGAGATGTGATATCCAATTCCTCCCCATTCCAAACCTGAGAACCTTCCTACAGCATGCGATGTGATATCTCAATGCTTCTAATACCAAACCTGACACCAGTCCTATAACATGAGATTGGATATCCAACTCCTTCCCCTTCCAAACCTGAGACCCTTCCTATAGCATGAGATGTGATATCCAGCTTCTTCCCATTCCAATCCTGAGACCCTTCCAATAACATGAGATGTGATGTCTCAATGCTTCTAATACCAAACCTGAGATCTTTCCTATAACATGAGATGTGATATCCAACTCCTTCCCATTCCAATCCTGAGACCCTTCCTATAGCATGAGATGTGATATCTCAATGCTTATACCAAACCTGAGACCCTTCCTATAGCTTGAGATGTGATATCCAACTCCTTCCCATTCCAATCCTGAGACCCTTCCGATAGCATGAGATGTGATATCCCAAATGCTTCTACCAAACCTGAGACCCATACTATGGCATGAGATGTGATATCAAACTCCTTCCCATTCCAATCCTGAGACCCTTCCTATAGCTTGAGATGTGATATCCAACTCCTTCCCATTCCAATTCTGAGACCCTTCCTATACCATGAGACTTGATATCTCAATGTTTCTAATACCAAACCTGAGACCCGTCCTATAACATGAGATGTGATATCCAAATCCTTCCCCTTCCAAACGTTAGACCCTTCCTTTATCATGAGATGTGATATCCAACTCCTTCCCATTCCAATCCTGAGACCCTTCCGATATCATGAGATTCGTTATCTCAATGCTTCTAATATCAAACTTGAGACCCTCCCTATAGCATGAGATGTGACATCCAAGTCCTCCCCATTCCAATCCTGCGACCCTTCCTATAGCATGAGATGTAATATCTCAATGCTTCTAATACCAAACCTGAGACCCTTCCTATAACATGAGATGTGATATCCAACTCCTTCCCATTCCAATCATGAGACCCTTATGATAGCATGAGATGTGATATCTCAATGCCTCTAATACCAAACCTGAGATCCTTCCGATAGCATGAGTTGTGATATCTCAATGCTTCTAATACCAAACCTGAGATCATTCCTATAAGATGAGATGTGATTTCCAAATCCTTCCCCTTCCAAACCTGAGACCCTCCCTTTAGCATGAAATGTGATATCCAACTCCTTCCCATTCCAAACATGAGACCCTTCCTATAGCAAGAATGTAATATCCAACTCCTTCCCATTCCAATCCTGAGACCATTCCTATAGCATGAGATGTGATATCTCAATGCTTATAATACCAAACCTGAGATCCTTCCTATGACATGAGATGTGATATCCAATTCCTCCCCATTCCAAACCTGAGAACCTTCCTACAGCATGCGATGTGATATCTCAATGCTTCTAATACCAAACCTGACACCAGTCCTATAACATGAGATTGGATATCCAACTCCTTCCCCTTCCAAACCTGAGACCCTTCCTATAGCATGAGATGTGATATCCAGCTTCTTCCCATTCCAATCCTGAGACCCTTCCAATAACATGAGATGTGATGTCCCAATGCTTCTAATACCAAACCTGAGATCTTTCCTATAACATGAGATGTGATATCCAACTCCTTCCCATTCCAATCCTGAGACCCTTCCTATAGCATGAGATGTGATATCTCAATGCTTATACCAAACCTGAGACCCTTCCTATAGCTTGAGATGTGATATCCAACTCCTTCCCATTCCAATCCTGAGACCCTTCCGATAGCATGAGATGTGATATCCCAAATGCTTCTACCAAACCTGAGACCCATACTATGGCATGAGATGTGATATCAAACTCCTTCCCATTCCAATCCTGAGACCCTTCCTATAGCTTGAGATGTGATATCCAACTCCTTCCCATTCCAATTCTGAGACCCTTCCTATACCATGAGACTTGATATCTCAATGTTTCTAATACCAAACCTGAGACCCGTCCTATAACATGAGATGTGATATCCAAATCCTTCCCCTTCCAAACCTTAGACCCTTCCTTTATCATGAGATGTGATATCCAACTCCTTCCCATTCCAATCCTGAGACCCTTCCGATATCATAAGATTCGTTATCTCAATGCTTCTAATATCAAACTTGAGACCCTCCCTATAGCATGAGATGTGACATCCAAGTCCTCCCCATTCCAATCCTGCGACCCTTCCTATAGCATGAGATGTAATATCTCAATGCTTCTAATACCAAACCTGAGACCCTTCCTATAACATGAGATGTGATATCCAACTCCTTCCCATTCCAATCATGAGACCCTTATGATAGCATGAGATGTGATATCTCAATGCCTCTAATACCAAACCTGAGATCCTTCCGATAGCATGAGTTTTGATATCTCAATGCTTCTAATACCAAACCTGAGATCATTCCTATAACATGAGATGTGATTTCCAAATCCTTCCCCTTCCAAACCTGAGACCCTCCCTTTAGCATGAAATGTGATATCCAACTCCTTCCCATTCCAATCCTGAGACCCTTCTGATAGCATGAGATGTGATATCTCAATGCTTCTAATACCAAACCTGAGATCCTACCTCTAACATGAAATGTGATATCCATCTCCTTCCCTTTCCAAACCTGAGACCCTGCCTATAGCATGAGATGTGATATCCAAGTCCTTCCCATTCCAATCCTGAGACCCTTCCTATAGCATGTGATATGATATCTCAATGCTTATACCAAACCTGAGACCCTTCCTATGGCATGAGATGTCACATACAACTCCTTCCCATTCCAATCCTGAGACCCTTCCTATAGCATGAGATGTGATATCTCAATGCTTATACCAAACCTGAGACCCTTCCTATGGCATGAGATGTGATATCCAACTCCTTCCCATTCCAATCCTGAGACCCTTCCTATAGCATGAGATGTGATATCTCAATGCTTCTATCAAACCTGAGTCCCTTCCTTTAGCAGGAGATGTGATATCCAACTCCTTCCCATTCCAATCCTGAGACCCTTCCTATAGCATGAGATGTGACATCTCAAAGCTTCTAATACCAAACCTGGCACCCGTCCTATAACATGAGATATGATATCCAATTCCTTCCCCTTCCAAACCTGAGACCCTTCCTTTAGCATGAGATGTGATATCCAAATCCTTCCCATTCCAATCCTGAAACCCTTCCTATAGCATGAGATGTGATATCTCAATGTTTCTAACAAAAAACCTGAGACCCTTCCTATAGCAAGAGATGTGATATCCAAATGCTTCCCATTCCAATCCTGAGACCCTTCCTATAACATGAGATGTGATATCCAACTCCTTCCCATTCCAACCTGAGACCCTTCCTATAGCATGAGAAGGGATATCCAACTCCTTCCCATTCCAATCCTGAAACCCTTCCTATAGCATGAGATGTGATATCTCAATGCCTCTAATACCAAACCTGAGATTCTTCCTATAGCATGAGATGTGATATCTCAATGCTTCTAATACCAAACCTGAGACCCTCCCTTTAGCATGAGATGTGATATCCGACTCCTTCCCATTCCAATCCTGAGACCCTTCAGATAGCATGAGATGTGATATCTCAATGCCTCTAATACCAAACCTGAGATTCTTCCTATAACATGAGATGTGATATCTCAATGCTTCTAATACCAAACCTGAGACCCTCCCTTTAGCATGAGATGTGATATCCGACTCCTTCCCATTCCAATCCTGAGACCCTTCTGATAGCATGAGATGTGATATCTCAATGCCTATAATACCAAACCTGAGATCCTTCCGATAGCATGAGATATGATATCTCAATGCTTCTAATACCAAACCTGAGATCCTTCCTATAACATGAGATGTGATATCCAACTCCTTCCCATTCCAATCCTGAGACCCTTCCTATAGCATGAGATGTGACATCCAAATCCTTCCCATTCCAATCCTGAGATCCTTCCTATTGGATGAGATGTGATATCCAACTCCTTCCCATTCCAATCCTGAGACCCTTCCTATACCATGAGATGTGATATCTCAATGCTTCTACCAAAACTGAGACCCTTCCTTTAGCATGAGATGTGATATCCAACTCCTTCCCATTCCAATCCTGAGACCCTTCCTATAGCATGAGATGTGATATCTCAATGCCTCTAATACCAAACCTGAGATTCTTCCTATAGCATGAGATGTGATATCTCAATGCTTCTAATACCAAACCTGAGACCCTCCCTTTAGCATGAGATGTGATATCCGACTCCTTCCCATTCCAATCCTGAGACCCTTCAGATAGCATGAGATGTGATATCTCAATGCCTCTAATACCAAACCTGAGATTCTTCCTATAACATGAGATGTGATATCTCAATGCTTCTAATACCAAACCTGAGACCCTCCCTTTAGCATGAGATGTGATATCCGACTCCTTCCCATTCCAATCCTGAGACCCTTCTGATAGCATGAGATGTGATATCTCAATGCCTATAATACCAAACCTGAGATCCTTCCGATAGCATGAGATATGATATCTCAATGCTTCTAATACCAAACCTGAGATCCTTCCTATAACATGAGATGTGATATCCAACTCCTTCCCATTCCAATCCTGAGACCCTTCCTATAGCATGAGATGTGATATCTCAATGCTTATACCAAACCTGAGACCCTTCCTATAGCATGAGATGTGATATCCAACTCCTTCCCATTCCAATCCTGAGACCCTTCCTATAGCATGAGATGTGATATCTCAATGCCTCTAATACCAAACCTGAGATCCTTCCTCTAACATGAAATGTGATATCCAAGTCCTTCCCATTCCAATCCTTAGACCCTTCCTACAGCATGCAATATGATATCTCAATGATTCTAATAACAAACCTGAGACCCATCCTATAACATGAGATGGGATATCCAACTCCTTCCCATTCCAATCCTGAGACACTTCTGATAGCAGAGATGTGATGTCTCAATGCTTATACCAAACCTGAGACCCTTCCTATAACATGAGATGTGATATCCAACTCCTTCCCGTTCCAAAGCTGAGACCCTTCCTATAGCATATGTGATATCCAACTCCTTCCCATTCCAAACATGAGACCCTTCCTATACCAAAAATGTAATATCCAACTCCTTCCCATTCCAATCCTGAGACCATTCCTATAGCATGAGATATGATATCTCAATGCTTCTAATACCAAACCTGAGATCCTTAATATGACATGAGATGTGATATCCAATTCCTCCCCATTCCAAACCTGAGAACCTTCCTACAGCATGCGATGTGATATCTCAATGCTTCTAATACCAAACCTGAGACCAGTCCTATAACATGAGATTGGATATCCAACTCCTTCCCCTTCCAAACCTGAGACCCTTCCTATAGCATGAGATGTGATATCCAGCTTCTTCCCATTCCAATCCTGAGACCCTTCCTATAACATGAGATGTGATGTCTCAATGCTTCTAATACCAAACCTGAGATCTTTCCTATAACATGAGATGTGATATCCAACTCCTTCCCATTCCAATCCTGAGACCCTTCCTATAGCATGAGATGTGATATCTCAATGCTTATACCAAACCTGAGACCCTTCCTATAACATGAGATGTGATATCCAACTCCTTCCCGTTCCAAACCTGGGACCCTTCCTATATCATATGTGATATCCAACTCCTTCCCATTCCAAACATGAGACCCTTCCTATAGCAAGAATGTAATATCCAACTCCTTCCCATTCCAATCCTGAGACCATTCCTATAGCATGAGATTTGTTATCTCAATGCTTCTAATACCAAACCTGAGACCCATACTATGGCATGAGATGTGATATCAAACTCCTTCCCATTCCAATCCTGAGACCCTTCCTATAGCTTGAGATGTGATATCCAACTCCTTCCCATTCCAATTCTGAGACCCTTCCTATACGATGAGACTTGATATCTCAATGTTTCTAATACCAAACCTGATACCTGTCCTATAACATGAGATGTGATATCCAAATCCTTCCCCTTCCAAACCTTAGACCCTTCCTTTATCATGAGATGTGATATCCAACTCCTTCCCATTCCAATCCTGAGACCCTTCCGATATCATGAGATTTGTTATCTCAATGCTTCTAATATCAAACTTGAGACCCTCCCTATAACATGAGATGTGACATCCAAGTCCTCCCCATTCCAATCCTGAGACCCTTCCTATAGCATGAGATGTGATATCTCAATGCTTCTAATACCAAACCTGAGACCCTTCCTATAACATGAGATGGGATATCCAACTCCTTCCCATTCCAATCCTGAGACCCTTCCGATAGCAGAGATGTGATATCTCAATGCTTATACCAAACCTGAGACCCTTCCTATGGCCTGAGATGTCATATACAACTCCTTCCCATTCCAATCCTGAGACCCTTCCTATAGCTTGAGATGTGATATCTCAATGCTTATACCAAACCTGAGACCCTTCCTATAGCATGAGATGTGATATCCAACTCCTTCCCATTCCAATCCTGAGACCCTTCCTATAGCATGAGATGTGATGTCTCAATGCTTCTAATACCAAACCTGAGATCCTTCCTATAACATGAGATGTGATATCCAACTCCTTCCCATTCCAATCCTGAGACCCTTCCTATAGCATGAGATGTGATATCTCAATGCTTATACCAAACCTGAGACCCTTCCTATAGCATGAGATGTGATATCCAACTCCTTCCCATTCCAATCCTGAGACCCTTCCTATAGCATGAGATGTGATATCTCAATGCCTCTAATACCAAACCTGAGATCCTTCCGCTAACATGAAATGTGATATCCAAGTCCTTCCCATTCCAATCCTTAGACCCTTCCTACAGCATGCAATATGATATCTCAATGATTCTAATAACAAACCTGAGACCCATCCTATAACATGAGATGGGATATCCAACTCCTTCCCATTCCAATCCTGAGACACTTCTGATAGCAGAGATGTGATATCTCAATGCTTCTAATACCAAACCTGAGATCCTTCCTCTAACATGAAATGTGATATCCAAATCCTTCCCATTCCAATCCTTAGACCCTTCCTACAGCATGCAATATGATATCTCAATGCTTCTAATACCAAACCTGAGATCCTTCCTATAACATGAGATGTGATATCCAACTCCTTCCCATTCCAATCCTGAGACCCTTCCTATAGCATGAGATGTGATAACTCAATGCTTCTAATACCAAACCTGAGACCCTTCCTATAACATGAGATGGGATATCCAACTCCTTCCCATTCCAATCCTGAGACCCTTCCGATAGCAGAGATGTGATATCTCAATGCTTATACCAAACCTGAGACCCTTCCTATGGCCTGAGATGTCATATACAACTCCTTCCCATTCCAATCCTGAGACCCTTCCTATAGCTTGAGATGTGATATCTCAATGCTTATACCAAACCTGAGACCCTTCCTATAGCATGAGATGTGATATCCAACTCCTTCCCATTCCAATCCTGAGACCCTTCCTATAGCATGAGATGTGATGTCTCAATGCTTCTAATACCAAACCTGAGATCCTTCCTATAACATGAGATGTGATATCCAACTCCTTCCCATTCCAATCCTGAGACCCTTCCTATAGCATGAGATGTGATATCTCAATGCTTATACCAAACCTGAGACCCTTCCTATAGCATGAGATGTGATATCCAACTCCTTCCCATTCCAATCCTGAGACCCTTCCTATAGCATGAGATGTGATATCTCAATGCCTCTAATACCAAACCTGAGATCCTTCCTCTAACATGAAATGTGATATCCAAGTCCTTCCCATTCCAATCCTTAGACCCTTCCTACAGCATGCAATATGATATCTCAATGATTCTAATAACAAACCTGAGACCCGTCCTATAACATGAGATGGGATATCCAACTCCTTCCCATTCCAATCCTGAGACACTTCCGATAGCAGAGATGTGATATCACAATGCTTATACCAAACCTGAGACCCTTCCTATAACATGAGATGTGATATCCAACTCCTTCCCGTTCCAAACCTGGGACCCTTCCTATAGCATATGTGATATCCAACTCCTTCCCATTCCAAACATGAGACCCTTCCTATAGCAAGAATGTAATATCCAACTCCTTCCCATTCCAATCCTGAGACCATTCCTATAGCATGAGATGTGTTATCTCAATGCTTCTAATACCAAACCTGAGATCCTTCCTATGACATGAGATGTGATATACAATTCCTCCCCATTACAAACCTGAGAACCTTCCTACAGCATGCGATGTGATATCTCAATGCTTCTAATACCAAACCTGAGACCAGTCCTATAACATGAGATTGGATATCCAACTCCTTCCCCTTCCAAACCTAGTCCCTTCCTATAGCATGAGATGTGATATCCAGCTTCTTCCCATTCCAATCCTGAGACCCTTCCTATAACATGAGATGTGATGTCTCAATGCGTCTAATACCAAACCTGAGATCTTTCCTATAACATGAGATGTGATATCCAACTCCTTCCCATTCCAATCCTGAGACCCTTCCTATAGCATGAGATGTGATATCCCAATGCTTATACCAAACCTGAGACCCTTCCTATAGCTTGAGATGTGATATCCAACTCCTTCCCATTCCAATTCTGAGACCCTTCCTATACCATGAGACTTGATATCTCAATGTTTCTAATACCAAACCTGAGACCCGTCCTATAACATGAGATGTGATATCCAAATCCTTCCCCTTCCAAACCTTAGACCCTTCTTTTATCATGAGATGTGATATCCAACTCCTTCCCATTCCAATCCTGAGACCCTTCCGATATCATGAGATTTGTTATCTCAATGCTTCTAATATCAAACTTGAGACCCTCCCTATAACATGAGATGTGACATCCAAGTCCTCCCCATTCCAATCCTGAGACCCTTCCTATAGCATGAGATGTGATATCTCAATGCTTCTAATACCAAACCTGAGACCCTTCCTATAACATGAGATGGGATATCCAACTCCTTCCCATTCCAATCCTGAGACCCTTCCGATAGCAGAGATGTGATATCTCAATGCTTATACCAAACCTGAGACCCTTCCTATGGCCTGAGATGTCATATACAACTCCTTCGAATTCCAATCCTGAGACCCTTGCTATAGCTTGAGATGTGATATCTCAATGCTTATACCAAACCTGAGACCCTTCCTATAGCATGAGATGTGATATCCAACTCCTTCCCATTCCAATCCTGAGACCCTTCCTATAGCATGAGATGTGATATCTCAATGCTTCTAATACCAAACCTGAGATCCTTCCTATAACATGAGATGTGATATCCAACTCCTTCCCATTCCAATCCTGAGACCCTTCCTATAGCATGAGATGTGATATCTCAATGCTTATACCAAACCTGAGACCCTTCCTATAGCATGAGATGTGATATCCAACTCCTTCCCATTCCAATCCTGAGACCCTTCCTATAGCATGAGATGTGATATCTCAATGCCTCTAATACCAAACCTGAGATCCTTCCTCTAACATGAAATGTGATATCCAAGTCCTTCCCATTCCAATCCTTAGACCCTTCCTACAGCATGCAATATGATATCTCAATGATTCTAATAACAAACCTGAGACCCATCCTATAACATGAGATGGGATATCCAACTCCTTCCCATTCCAATCCTGAGACACTTCTGATAGCAGAGATCTTATCTCAATGCTTATACCAAACCTGAGACCCTTCCTATAACATGAGATGTGATATCCAACTCCTTCCCGTTCCAAAGCTGAGACCCTTCCTATAGCATATGTGATATCCAACTCCTTCCCATTCCAAACATGAGACCCTTCCTATAGCAAGAATGTAATATCCAACTCCTTCCCATTCCAATCCTGAGACCATTCCTATAGCATGAGATATGATATCTCAATGCTTCTAATACCAAACCTGAGATCCTTCCTATGACATGAGATGTGATATCCAATTCCTCCCCATTCCAAACCTGAGAACCTTCCTATAGCATGAGATGTGATATCCAACTCCTTCCCATTCCAAACCTGAGACCCTTCCTATAGCATGAGATGTGATATCCAACTCCTTCCCATTCCAATCTTGAGACCCTTCTTATAGCATGAGATGTGATGTCTCAATGCTTATACCAAACCTGAGACTCTTCCTATAACATGAGATGTGATATCCAACTCCTTCCCTTTCCAAACCTGAGAGCCTACCTATAGCATGAGATGTGATATCCAAGTCCTTCCCATTCCAATCCTTAGACCCTTCCTACAGCATGCAATATGATATCTCAATGATTCTAATAACAAACCTGAGACCCGTCCTATAACATGAGATGGGATATCCAACTCCTTCCCATTCCAATCCTGAGACACTTCTGATAGCAGAGATGTGATATCTCAATGCTTATACCAAACCTGAGACCCTTCCTATAACATGAGATGTGATATCCAACTCCTTCCTGTTCCAAACCTGGGACCCTTCCTATAGCATATGTGATATCCAACTCCTTCCCATTCCAAACATGAGACCCTTCCTATAGCAAGAATGTAATATCCAACTCCTTCCCATTCCAATCCTGAGACCATTCCTATAGCATGAGATGTGTTATCTCAATGCTTCTATTACCAAACATGAGATCCTTCCTATGACATGAGATGTGATATACAATTCCTCCCCATTCCAAACCTGAGAACCTTCCTACAGCATGCGATGTGATATCTCAATGCTTCTAATACCAAACCTGAGACCAGTCCTATAACATGAGATTGGATATCCAACTCCTTCCCCTTCCAAACCTGAGACCCTTCCTATAGCATGAGATGTGATATCCAGCTTCTTCCCATTCCAATCCTGAGACCCTTCCTAGAACATGAGATGTGATGTCTCAATGCTTCTAATACCAAACCTGAGATCTTTCCTATAACATGAGATGTGATATCCAACTCCTTCCCATTCCAATCCTGAGACCCTTCCTATAGCATGAGATGTGATATCTCAATGCTTATACCAAACCTGAGACCCTTCCTATAGCTTGAGATGTGATATCCAACTCCTTCCCATTCCAATCCTGAGACCCTTCCGATAGCATGAGATGTGATATCCCAAATGCTTCTACCAAACCTGAGACCCATACTATGGCATGAGATGTGATATCAAACTCCTTCCCATTCCAATCCTGAGACCCTTCCTATAGCTTGAGATGTGATATCCAACTCCTTCCCATTCCAATTTTGAGACCCTTCCTATACCATGAGACTTGATATCTCAATGTTTCTAATACCAAACCTGAGACCCGTCCTATAACATGAGATGTGATATCCAAATCCTTCCCCTTCCAAACCTTAGACCCTTCCTTTATCATGAGATGTGATATCCAACTCCTTCCCATTCCAATCCTGAGACCCTTCCGATATCATGAGATTTGTTATCTCAATGCTTCTAATATCAAACTTGAGAACCTCTCTATAACATGAGATGTGACATCCAAGTCCTCCCCATTCCAATCCTGAGACCCTTCCTATAGCATGAGATGTGATATCTCAATGCTTCTAATACCAAACATGAGACCCTTCCTATAACATGAGATGGGATATCCAACTCCTTCCCATTCCAATCCTGAGACCCTTCCGATAGCAGAGATGTGATATCTCAATGCTTATACCAAACCTGAGACCCTTCCTATGGCCTGAGATGTCATATACAACTCCATCCCATTCCAATCCTGAGACCCTTCCTATAGCATGAGATGTGACATCCAAATCCTTCCAATTCCAATCCTGAGACCCTTCCTATAGCATGAGATGTGATGTCTCAATGCTTCTAATACCAAACCTGAGATCCTTCCTATACCATGAGATGTGATATCCAACTCCTTCCCATTCCAATCCTGAGACCCTTATGATAGCATGAGATGTGATATCTCAATGCCTCTAATACCAAACCTGAGATCCTTCCGATAGCATGAGATGTGATATCTCAATGCTTCTAATACCAAACCTGAGATCGATCCTATTACATGAGATGTGATTTCCAAATCCTTCCCCTTCCAAACCTGAGACCCTCCCTTTAGCATGAAATGTGATATACAAGTCCTTCCCATTCGAATCCTGAGACCCTTCTGATAGCATGAGATGTGATATCTCAATGCCTCTAATACCAAACCTGAGATCCTACCTCTAACATGAAATGTGATATCCATCTCCTTCCCTTTCCAAACCTGAGACCCTGCCTATAGCATGAGATGTGATATCCAAGTCCTTCCCATTCCAATCCTGAGACCCTTCCTATAGCATGTGATATGATATCTCAATGCTTATACCAAACCTGAGACCCTTCCTATGGCATGAGATGTGATATCCAACTCCTTCCCATTCCAATCCTGAGACCCTTCCGATATCATGAGATTTGTTATCTCAATGCTTCTAATATCAAACTTGAGACCCTCCCTATAACATGACATGTGACATCCAAGTCCTCCCCATTCCAATCCTGAGACCCTTCCTATGCATGAGATGTGATATCTCAATGCTTCTAATACCAAACCTGGGACCCTTCCTATAACATGAGATGGGATATCCAACTCCTTCCCATTCCAATCCTGAGACCCTTCCGATAGCAGAGATGTGATATCTCAATGCTTATACCAAACCTGAGACCCTTCCTAAGGCCTGAGATGTCATATACAACTCCTTCCCATTCCAATCCTGAGACCCTTGCTATAGCTTGAGATGTGATATCTCAATGCTTATACCAAACCTGAGACCCTTCCTATAGCATGAGATGTGACATCCAACTCCTTCCCATTCCAATCCTGAGACCCTTCCTATAGCATGAGATGTGATGTCTCAATGCTTCTAATACCAAACCTGAGATCCTTCCTATAACATGAGATGTGATATCCAACTCCTTCCCATTCCAATCCTGAGACCCTTCCTATAGCATGAGATGTGATATCTCAATGCTTATACCAAACCTGAGACCCTTCCTATAGCATGAGATGTGATATCCAACTCCTTCCCATTCCAATCCTGAGACCCTTCCTATAGCATGAGATGTGATATCTCAATGCCTCTAATACCAAACCTGAGATCCTTCCTCTAACATGAAATGTGATATCCAAGTCCTTCCCATTCCAATCCTTAGACCCTTCCTACAGCATGCAATATGATATCTCAATGATTCTAATAACAAACCTGAGACCCATCCTATAACATGAGATGGGATATCCAACTCCTTCCCATTCCAATCCTGAGACACTTCTGATAGCAGAGATCTTATCTCAATGCTTATACCAAACCTGAGACCCTTCCTATAACATGAGATGTGATATCCAACTCCTTCCCGTTCCAAAGCTGAGACCCTTCCTATAGCATATGTGATATCCAACTCCTTCCCATTCCAAACATGAGACCCTTCCTATAGCAAGAATGTAATATCCAACTCCTTCCCATTCCAATCCTGAGACCATTCCTATAGCATGAGATATGATATCTCAATGCTTCTAATACCAAACCTGAGATCCTTCCTATGACATGAGATGTGATATCCAATTCCTCCCCATTCCAAACCTGAGAACCTTCCTACAGCTTTCGATGTGATATCTCAATGCTTCTAATACCAAACCTGAGACCAGTCCTATAACATGAGATGGGATATCCAACTCCTTCCCATTCCAATCCTGAGACACTTCCGATAGCAGAGATGTGATATCTCAATGCTTATACCAAACCTGAGACCCTTCCTATAACATGAGATGTGATATCCAACTCCTTCCTGTTCCAAACCTGGGACCCTTCCTATAGCATATGTGATATCCAACTCCTTCCCATTCCAAACATGAGACCCTTCCTATAGCAAGAATGTAAT
The DNA here is from genome assembly GCF_040938575.1 of Ambystoma mexicanum. Taxonomy (NCBI): domain Eukaryota; kingdom Metazoa; phylum Chordata; class Amphibia; order Caudata; family Ambystomatidae; genus Ambystoma; species Ambystoma mexicanum. Next base: position 1,161,634,637 of record NC_090934.1, read on the forward strand.
ATCCAACTCCTTCCCATTCCAATCCTGAGACCATTCCTATAGCATGAGATGTGTTATCTCAATGCTTCTAATACCAAACCTGAGATCCTTCCTATGACATGAGATGTGATATACAATTCTTCCCCATTCCAAACCTGAGAACCTTCCTACAGCATGCGATGTGATATCTCAATGCTTCTAATACCAAACCTGAGACCAGTCCTATAACATGAGATTGGATATCCAACTCCTTCCCCTTCCAAACCTGAGACCCTTCCTATAGCATGAGATGTGATATCCAGCTTCTTCCCATTCCAATCCTGAGACCCTTCCTAGAACATGAGATGTGATGTCTCAGTGCTTCTAATACCAAACCTGAGATCTTTCCTATAACATGAGATGTGATATCCAACTCCTTCCCATCCCAATCCTGAGACCCTTCCGATAGCATGAGATGTGATATCCCAAATGCTTCTACCAAACCTGAGACCCATACTATGGCATGAGATGTGATATCAAACTCCTTCCCATTCCAATCCTGAGACCCTTCCTATAGCTTGAGATGTGATATCCAACTCCTTCCCATTCCAATTCTGAGACCCTTCCTATACCATGAGACTTGATATCTCAATGTTTCTAATACCAAACCTGAGACCCGTCCTATAACATGAGATGTGATATCCAAATCCTTCCCCTTCCAAACCTTAGACCCTTCCTTTATCATGAGATGTGATATCCAACTCCTTCCCATTCCAATCCTGAGACCCTTCCGATATCATGAGATTTGTTATCTCAATGCTTCTAATATCAAACTTGAGAACCTCTCTATAACATGAGATGTGACATCCAAGTCCTCCCCATTCCAATCCTGAGACCCTTCCTATAGCATGAGATGTGATATCTCAATGCTTCTAATACCAAACATGAGACCCTTCCTATAACATGAGATGGGATATCCAACTCCTTCCCATTCCAATCCTGAGACCCTTCCGATAGCAGAGATGTGATATCTCAATGCTTATACCAAACCTGAGACCCTTCCTATGGCCTGAGATGTCATATACAACTCCTTCCCATTCCAATCCTGAGACCCTTCCTATAGCATGAGATGTGATATCTCAATGCTTATACCAAATCTGAGACCCTTCCTATAGCATGAGATGTGACATCCAAATCCTTCCAATTCCAATCCTGAGACCCTTCCTATAGCATGAGATGTGATGTCTCAATGCTTCTAATACCAAACCTGAGATCCTTCCTATACCATGAGATGTGATATCCAACTCCTTCCCATTCCAATCCTGAGACCCTTATGATAGCATGAGATGTGATATCTCAATGCCTCTAATACCAAACCTGAGATCCTCCCTTTAGCATGAAATGTGATATACAAGTCCTTCCCATTCGAATCCTGTGACCCTTCAGATAGCATGAGATGTGATATCTCAATGCCTCTAATACCAAACCTGAGATCCTACCTCTAACATGAAATGTGATATCGATCTCCTTCCCTTTCCAAACCTGAGACCCTGCCTATAGCATGAGATGTGATATCCAAGTCCTTCCCATTCCAATCCTGAGACCCTTCCTATAGCATGTGATATGATATCTCAATGCTTATACCAAACCTGAGACCCTTCCTATGGCATGAGATGTGATATCCAACTCCTTCCCATTCCAATCCTGAGACCCTTCCGATATCATGAGATTTGTTATCTCAATGCTTCTAATATCAAACTTGAGACCCTCCCTATAACATGAGATGTGACATCCAAGTCCTCCCCATTCCAATCCTGAGACCCTTCCTATAGCATGAGATGTGATATCTCAATGCTTCTAATACCAAACCTGAGACCCTTCCTATAACATGAGATGGGATATCCAACTCCTTCCCATTCCAATCCTGAGACCCTTCCGATAGCAGAGATGTGATATCTCAATGCTTATACCAAACCTGAGACCCTTCCTATGGCCTGAGATGTCATATACAACTCCTTCCCATTCCAATCCTGAGACCCTTGCTATAGCTTGAGATGTGATATCTCAATGCTTATACCAAACCTGAGACCCTTCCTATAGCATGAGATGTGACATCCAACTCCTTCCCATTCCAATCCTGAGACCCTTCCTATAGCAAGAATGTAATATCCAACTCCTTCCCATTCCAATCCTGAGACCATTCCTATAGCATGAGATATGATATCTCAATGCTTCTAATACCAAACCTGAGATCCTTCCTATGACATGAGATGTGATATCCAATTCCTCCCCATTCCAAACCTGAGAACCTTCCTACAGCTTTCGATGTGATATCTCAATGCTTCTAATACCAAACCTGAGACCAGTCCTATAACATGAGATGGGATATCCAACTCCTTCCCATTCCAATCCTGAGACACTTCCGATAGCAGAGATGTGATATCTCAATGCTTATACCAAACCTGAGACCCTTCCTATAACATGAGATGTGATATCCAACTCCTTCCTGTTCCAAACCTGGGACCCTTCCTATAGCATATGTGATATCCAACTCCTTCCCATTCCAAACATGAGACCCTTCCTATAGCAAGAATGTAATATCCAACTCCTTCCCATTCCAATCCTGAGACCATTCCTATAGCATGAGATGTGTTATCTCAATGCTTCTAATACCAAACCTGAGATCCTTCCTATGACATGAGATGTGATATACAATTCTTCCCCATTCCAAACCTGAGAACCTTCCTACAGCATGCGATGTGATATCTCAATGCTTCTAATACCAAACCTGAGACCAGTCCTATAACATGAGATTGGATATCCAACTCCTTCCCCTTCCAAACCTGAGACCCTTCCTATAGCATGAGATGTGATATCCAGCTTCTTCCCATTCCAATCCTGAGACCCTTCCTAGAACATGAGATGTGATGTCTCAGTGCTTCTAATACCAAACCTGAGATCTTTCCTATAACATGAGATGTGATATCCAACTCCTTCCCATCCCAATCCTGAGACCCTTCCGATAGCATGAGATGTGATATCCCAAATGCTTCTACCAAACCTGAGACCCATACTATGGCATGAGATGTGATATCAAACTCCTTCCCATTCCAATCCTGAGACCCTTCCTATAGCTTGAGATGTGATATCCAACTCCTTCCCATTCCAATTCTGAGACCCTTCCTATACCATGAGACTTGATATCTCAATGTTTCTAATACCAAACCTGAGACCCGTCCTATAACATGAGATGTGATATCCAAATCCTTCCCCTTCCAAACCTTAGACCCTTCCTTTATCATGAGATGTGATATCCAACTCCTTCCCATTCCAATCCTGAGACCCTTCCGATATCATGAGATTTGTTATCTCAATGCTTCTAATATCAAACTTGAGAACCTCTCTATAACATGAGATGTGACATCCAAGTCCTCCCCATTCCAATCCTGAGACCCTTCCTATAGCATGAGATGTGATATCTCAATGCTTCTAATACCAAACATGAGACCCTTCCTATAACATGAGATGGGATATCCAACTCCTTCCCATTCCAATCCTGAGACCCTTCCGATAGCAGAGATGTGATATCTCAATGCTTATACCAAACCTGAGACCCTTCCTATGGCCTGAGATGTCATATACAACTCCTTCCCATTCCAATCCTGAGACCCTTCCTATAGCATGAGATGTGATATCTCAATGCTTATACCAAATCTGAGACCCTTCCTATAGCATGAGATGTGACATCCAAATCATTCCAATTCCAATCCTGAGACCCTTCCTATAGCATGAGATGTGATGTCTCAATGCTTCTAATACCAAACCTGAGATCCTTCCTATACCATGAGATGTGATATCCAACTCCTTCCCATTCCAATCCTGAGACCCTTATGATAGCATGAGATGTGATATCTCAATGCCTCTAATACCAAACCTGAGATCCTCCCTTTAGCATGAAATGTGATATACAAGTCCTTCCCATTCGAATCCTGAGACCCTTCTGATAGCATGAGATGTGATATCTCAATGCCTCTAATACCAAACCTGAGATCCTACCTCTAACATGAAATGTGATATCCATCTCCTTCCCTTTCCAAACCTGAGACCCTGCCTATAGCATGAGATGTGATATCCAAGTCCTTCCCATTCCAATCCTGAGACCCTTCCTATAGCATGTGATATGATATCTCAATGCTTATACCAAACCTGAGACCCTTCCTATGGCATGAGATGTGATATCCAACTCCTTCCCATTCCAATCCTGAGACCCTTCCGATATCATGAGATTTGTTATCTCAATGCTTCTAATATCAAACTTGAGACCCTCCCTATAACATGAGATGTGACATCCAAGTCCTCCCCATTCCAATCCTGAGACCCTTCCTATAGCATGAGATGTGATATCTCAATGCTTCTAATACCAAACCTGAGACCCTTCCTATAACATGAGATGGGATATCCAACTCCTTCCCATTCCAATCCTGAGACCCTTCCGATAGCAGAGATGTGATATCTCAATGCTTATACCAAACCTGAGACCCTTCCTATGGCCTGAGATGTCATATACAACTCCTTCCCATTCCAATCCTGAGACCCTTGCTATAGCTTGAGATGTGATATCTCAATGCTTATAGCAAACCCGAGACCCTTCCTATAGCATGAGATGTGATATCCAACTCCTTCCCATTCCAATCCTGAGACCCTTCCTATAGCATGAGATGTGATGTCTCAATGCTTCTAATACCAAACCTGAGATCCTTCCTATAACATGAGATGTGATATCCAACTCCTTCCCATTCCAATCCTGAGACCCTTCCTATAGCATGAGATGTGATATCTCAATGCTTATACCAAACCTGAGACCCTTCCTATAGCATGAGATGTGATATCCAACTCCTTCCCATTCCAATCCTGAGACCCTTCCTATAGCATGAGATGTGATATCTCAATGTCTCTAATACCAAACCTGAGATCCTTCCTCTAACATGAAATGTGATATCCAAGTCCTTCCCATTCCAATCCTTAGACCCTTCCTACAGCATGCAATATGATATCTCAATGATTCTAATAACAAACCTGAGACCCATCCTATAACATGAGATGGGATATCCAACTCCTTCCCATTCCAATCCTGAGACACTTCTGATAGCAGAGATCTTATCTCAATGCTTATACCAAACCTGAGACCCTTCCTATAACATGAGATGTGATATCCAACTCCTTCCCGTTCCAAAGCTGAGACCCTTCCTATAGCATATGTGATATCCAACTCCTTCCCATTCCAAACATGAGACCCTTCCTATAGCAAGAATGTAATATCCAACTCCTTCCCATTCCAATCCTGAGACCATTCCTATAGCATGAGATATGATATCTCAATGCTTCTAATACCAAACCTGAGATCCTTCCTATGACATGAGATGTGATATCCAATTCCTCCCCATTCCAAACCTGAGAACCTTCCTACAGCTTTCGATGTGATATCTCAATGCTTCTAATACCAAACCTGAGACCAGTCCTATAACATGAGATTGGATATCCAACTCCTTCCCCTTCCAAACCTGAGACCCTTCCTATAGCATGAGATGTGATATCCAACTCCTTCCCATTCCAATCTTGAGACCCTTCTTATAGCATGAGATGTGATGTCTCAATGCTTATACCAAACCTGAGACTCTTCCTATAACATGAGATGTGATATCCAACTCCTTCCCTTTCCAAACCTGAGAGCCTACCTATAGCATGAGATGTGATATCCAAGTCCTTCCCATTCCAATCCTTAGACCCTTCCTACAGCATGCAATATGATATCTCAATGATTCTAATAACAAACCTGAGACCCGTCCTATAACATGAGATGGGATATCCAACTCCTTCCCATTCCAATCCTGAGACACTTCCGATAGCAGAGATGTGATATCTCAATGCTTATACCAAACCTGAGACCCTTCCTATAACATGAGATGTGATATCCAACTCCTTCCTGTTCCAAACCTGGGACCCTTCCTATAGCATATGTGATATCCAACTCCTTCCCATTCCAAACATGAGACCCTTCCTATAGCAAGAATGTAATATCCAACTCCTTCCCATTCCAATCCTGAGACCATTCCTATAGCATGAGATGTGTTATCTCAATGCTTCTAATACCAAACCTGAGATCCTTCCTATGACATGAGATGTGATATACAATTCCTCCCCATTCCAAACCTGAGAACCTTCCTACAGCATGCGATGTGATATCTCAATGCTTCTAATACCAAACCTGAGACCAGTCCTATAACATGAGATTGGATATCCAACTCCTTCCCCTTCCAAACCTGAGACCCTTCCTAAAGCATGAGATGTGATATCCAGCTTCTTCCCATTCCAATCCTGAGACCCTTCCTAGAACATGAGATGTGATGTCTCAATGCTTCTAATACCAAACCTGAGATCTTTCCTATAACATGAGATGTGATATCCAACTCCTTCCCATTCCAATCCTGAGACCCTTCCTATAGCATGAGATGTGATATCTCAATGCTTATACCAAACCTGAGACCCTTCCTATAGCTTGAGATGTGATATCCAACTCCTTCCCATTCCAATCCTGAGACCCTTCCGATAGCATGAGATGTGATATCCCAAATGCTTCTACCAAACCTGAGACCCATACTATGGCATGAGATGTGATATCAAACTCCTTCCCATTCCAATCCTGAGACCCTTCCTATAGCTTGAGATGTGATATCCAACTCCTTCCCATTCCAATTCTGAGACCCTTCCTATACCATGAGACTTGATATCTCAATGTTTCTAATACCAAACCTGAGACCCGTCCTATAACATGAGATGTGATATCCAAATCCTTCCCCTTCCAAACCTTAGACCCTTCCTTTATCATGAGATGTGATATCCAACTCCTTCCCATTCCAATCCTGAGACCCTTCCGATATCATGAGATTTGTTATCTCAATGCTTCTAATATCAAACTTGAGAACCTCTCTATAACATGAGATGTGACATCCAAGTCCTCCCCATTCCAATCCTGAGACCCTTCCTATAGCATGAGATGTGATATCTCAATGCTTCTAATACCAAACATGAGACCCTTCCTATAACATGAGATGGGATATCCAACTCCTTCCCATTCCAATCCTGAGACCCTTCCGATAGCAGAGATGTGATATCTCAATGCTTATACCAAACCTGAGACCCTTCCTATGGCCTGAGATGTCATATACAACTCCTTCCCATTCCAATCCTGAGACCCTTCCTATAGCATGAGATGTGATATCTCAATGCTTATACCAAATCTGAGACCCTTCCTATAGCATGAGATGTGACATCCAAATCCTTCCAATTCCAATCCTGAGACCCTTCCTATAGCATGAGATGTGATGTCTCAATGCTTCTAATACCAAACCTGAGATCCTTCCTAAACCATGAGATGTGATATCCAACTCCTTCCCATTCCAATCCTGAGACCCTTATGATAGCATGAGATGTGATATCTCAATGCCTCTAATACCAAACCTGAGATCCTTCCGATAGCATGAGATGTGATATCTCAATGCTTCTAATACCAAACCTGAGATCGATCCTATTACATGAGATGTGATTTCCAAATCCTTCCCCTTCCAAACCTGAGACCCTCCCTTTAGCATGAAATGTGATATACAAGTCCTTCCCATTCGAATCCTGAGACCCTTCTGATAGCATGAGATGTGATATCTCAATGCCTCTAATACCAAACCTGAGATCCTACCTCTAACATGAAATGTGATATCCATCTCCTTCCCTTTCCAAACCTGAGACCCTGCCTATAGCATGAGATGTGATATCCAAGTCCTTCCCATTCCAATCCTGAGACCCTTCCTATAGCATGTGATATGATATCTCAATGCTTATACCAAACCTGAGACCCTTCCTATGGCATGAGATGTCACATACAACTCCTTCCCATTCCAATCCTGAGACCCTTCCTATAGCATGAGATGTGATATCTCAATGCGTATACCAAACCTGAGACCCTTCCTATAGCATGAGATGTGATATCCAACTTCTTCCCATTCCAATCCTGAGACCCTTCCTATAACATGAGATGTGATGTCTCAATGCTTCTAATACCAAACCTGAGATCTTTCCTATAACATGAGATGTGATATCCAACTCCTTCCCATTCCAAACCTGAGATCCTTCCTTTAGCATGAGATGTGATATCCAACTCCTTCCCATTCCAATCCTGAGACCCTTCCTATAGCATGATATGTGATATCACAATGCTTCTAATACCAAACCTGAGATCCTTCCTATAACATGAGATGTGTATCCAACTCCTTCCCATTCCAAACCCGAGACCCTTCCTTTAGCATGAGATGTGATATCTTAATGCTTCTAAAACCAAACCTGAGAACCATCCAATAACATATGTGAAATCCAAATCCTTCCCTTTCCAAACCTGAGACCCTTCCGATAGCATGAGATGTGATATCCCAATGCTTCTACAAAACCTGAGACCCATACATGGCATGAGATGTGATATCAAACTCCTTCCCATTCCAATCCTGAGACACTTCCTATAGCATGAGATGTGATATCTCAATGCTTCTAAAACCAAACCTGAGAACCATCCAATAACATATGTGAAATCCAAATCCTTCCCTTTCCAAACCTGAGACCCTTCCGATAGCATGAGATGTGATATCCCAATGCTTCTAATACCAAACCTGACACCCGTCCTAAAACATGAGATGTGAGATCCAAATCCTTCCCCTTCCAAACCTGAGATCTTTCCTTTAGCATGAGATGTGATATCCAACTCCGTCCCATTCCAATCCTGAGACCCTTCCTATAGCATGATATGTGATATCACAATGCTTCTAATACCAAACCTGAGATCCTTCCTATAACATGAGATGTGCATCCAACTCCTTCCCATTCCAAACCTGAGACCCTTCCTATAGCATGAGATGTGATATCTTAATGCTTCTAAAACCAAACCTTAGAACCATCCAATAACATATGTGAAATCCAAATCCTTCCCTTTCAAAACCCGAGACCCTTCAGATAGCATGTGGTGTGATATCTCAATGCTTCTAAAACCAAACATGAGAACCATCCTATAACATGAGATGTGAAATCCAAATCCTTCCCTTTCCAAACCTGAGACCCTTCCTATAGCTTGAGATGTGCTATCAAACTCCTTCCCATTCCAATCCTGTGATAGCTTGAGATGTGATATCCAACTCCTTCCCATTCCAATCCTGAGACCCTTCCTATACCATGAGATGTGATATCTCAATGCTTCTAATACCAAACCTGAGACTCTTCCTATAACATGAGATGGGATATCCAACTCCTTCCCATTCCAATCCTGAGACCCTTCTGTTAGGAAAGATTTCGTAATTGTAGGGAATTTTCCTTCCATGTGGCAACCCCTAAACTTTTTGCTATTGTTTTTAACCTTGTTCTTGACTTTGCCAGAGAAGTACAGCCTTCTGCTGCACTTCTCTGGGCTTTCGCTCCTTTTCTTATGGGGAAACTGACATGCCCTTAAGACAGTCAGTACCGGGGAACGCTGTTTCCCGTAGTTTCCTTTATCATGTTGCGGCTTTAGTGCAACATGACACAAGAGAGCACTGTAAGCTAAATTACAGCTCTCTTGGGTCTCTAGCCTTCTACAGACCCTAGATACTCTTTTAGGATGGTATTTGATCGGTGCAAGTCATTCAGGGACTCGAATGGTGGCAGCGATCGCTTTGTTTATTTTGAGCTCCTTTTGGCGTTCTGAGCACGTTTTTGCCCTGAACCCAAAATGGTGGCCTGGCTCTCCAAAATGACCAGACCACGAGGCTCCTTTGTCTTGTCCACTGACCGTCTTGCTCCCTTCACCTTCCCCAGGTCGAGCGACCCGGGGCCTTCCTTATTTGGGCATGTACTTTCCCGCGAAACGTAGTTGCTTTCGCGGGCTTCTACATGTCGTTTGTGTGCCTCCAGGGTGTGGGCTGGGATGTCTGGTCCCAATACACATCCTGGGTGCCAGAGAGTCTGGGGTAGTGTGAATGCCTGGGACCACCGTGGTCCGTGATTGGTCCACGTATGGTATGTGTGTTGATGAGCGGATCTCCCATTGGCTCCCCTCCGTTTTGGCGCGAAGGGAACCGTGGATAAGAGGGAGCTGGAAACACCACTGCCATGTCGATCTCCTGAGTTCTCACGAACGAAGGAATACAGGAGCCAAGTATCCTGCAACCCAGAGGCTGGACCGAGGAATCGCTGGTGACCTGCTGAAGGAATCCTCCTTTGCACTGCTGTCGTCCTGTGAAACCCTTTCCTCCTTGGATCGAACCAGAAGGCCTGTACTGGTGCTTCGACCTTTGGAATAGCAGGAACAGCTATTCCCGGCGACTTCATCATCTCCTGCCAAGTAAGCCTTCGGAAGTGTCTCTGGGCCATCCAGTTGACTGACCAGCTTACAAGGGAGTCCTGCTCTGTAACTGCCGCCAGGTTGTGTTGTATTTCGAGTCCTTGTCACTCTCCCACGCTTCGTACACTTGGCGTTCCCAAGTCTGAAGGGAGGAGTGTACATTTGGCTTGAATACACACGGCCGCTCTGTTGTCCTGCTGCGGCAACAAAACTGTGCTGGTTTCGTCGATTGGGACGTCTTTTTGCTCTACACGACTACGAGGCGTTCCCTGCACTTCTGAACCTGCCAGCTGCTGAAACTAACGTGGAGAAGCCTGGGTCTGCTTGCTTCGGGGACCGGTGAGTAGTTTAGCTAGGATCTGGTCGCCCTCCTGCAGTATCCCATTGCTTTTCCCTGCTGTGTAAAAACAGCACCCTTTTGGCCGTACTCGCGCTCTGCTTCTGCTCGCTGTGGAGGCTGCGCTTGAGTTGCGGAACCTGTTCTCCTTCTGCTGTGCACTAACCCGAACTGCCTGACTTCCTCCGAAGAGCTTCCCCTTTTGCCCGTTGGCACTGGCGTGGCAGGTACTTTGAGCACAAGGCTCCACTCTTCGCAGGGCTCGGACTTCCATCTAGTTAGGTGCCTCTGAAGGCGAACTGAGTCTAAAGCGTTATCGCACTGCCTGTTTTCCTACCCTTTCAGGTGGACTACACATTTCGTGCTTATAACGCTAGCGACTGTTGTATTTGTATATATATTGTGTTGATATGGTATGTGTTGGTTTAGTATTGTGATATTGTGATTTTCTCGCTACGGTCGTTGTTTTAAAGGCCTTAAAATAAATGTGTATCTATTTTTGATATAACAACTGTTTGGAGTAGTTTGTAAGCGCTCTTGCTTTGTGTGCTCATTGCGGGCTTTCAGTCACCCTCACCCCTCTTGAGACCTAGTCTTGACCGCCGCGATCGCTACCTTGATTGGTCTGGCTTGTCCAGAGGTTACCCTGTTCCAAGTAATTAGGTTGGCCTTCTGAACTTCTGCGCCACCAGGACAGAGTTCAGAAATCCGTCTTAACAAATTGGTGTACAGCGGTGGGATACGACTGAAGGTATCCAGTGTTGCGCTCGAACTAAGGCATTTCAGGTTATTCCAAACAGTACACGTAGTGAATTGTTGTAATATAACTTTAAAAAGGCCATAGTCCTATCAAACAGTATGGAAGCAAATACCTTGTTAACTTTAAATGCTTCCAAATCAGAAACGCTGAAAAAGATGTGTGCGGAGAGAGGTGTTTCCTCTCAAGGCACAAAATTGGAAATGATCCAGAGAATCGTGGCGTGGCAAGAAGCGCAGCTTGACGCTATAACTTCTGAGGACAGTGCAGAAGGTGGTGGGTTGCTCTCACTGGCAGAACCGACGGTTCTGCCGCTGCACTGATCCATCGCGACCACGAGGACAGGGAGGATGTAATGTCTAATGTTTCCTCTGCCAGTGTTGATGGGGATGCTATGCTTGAATTCAAGAAGCAAGAGCTGCGGTTTAGGCAGCAGGAGCTTGAATTCAGCATAGCAAAACTAAAAATCGAACAGGCAGAAAAACAGAAAGACAGGGATCACCAGTTGGAACTGGCCAAGCTTCAGGTTGCAAATGGATCCAAGGGTCCTAGACATGGGTCTGGGGCTTCCTCTCATCCACGGTTTCCAAAAGATCTGCTCAGTATGTATGAAGAAAGGAATGACATTATGGACTGGCTGAATGCGTTTGAGTATGCATGCGAGGTCCAGGAAGTTGACAATGCTGATAAGATTGCGTGGTTGCTCAGTAGACTGCCCCATTCTGGCTGCAGTGCCATTATGGAAATGTCGAAGGCTGAGCGGGCTGATTTCGCAATGTTAAAGCAAACTCCCATTTTAAAGTTTGGGAAGACTCCGGCCCAATATTTAAAGCGTTTTCGAGAGTATAAGAAAAAGGAAGGTGGTACTTGGGTATCTTATGTCGCTGAATCTTTGAAAAACTTAACTGGCTGGGTCGAAGGTTATAAGGTTTCTACCTTCGAAGGCATGATCAATCTGGTCATGCTGGAACACATTTTTGCTTCTTCTTCCCCGGAGCTTAAGCAGCATTTGGCCGATTCGAAGGAGATAGATCCTAAGAAGCTGGCCATTGCAGCAGACTTATGGGTGTCACATCGAGTGTCCCATAAGGACAAAACTCATCCTGGTAAGCAGGAGGAAGGGAAAAAGTCCAAAGATATGGAGGGTGGGGAATCTGCTAAATCTTCTTCCCATAAGGGCCACAAAAAGAAAAACAAGGGTAAGACACAAGAGAACTCACAGGGTAGTGGAGGTTCGCCTCCGAAACAGAACTCTGGTTACAATAAGCCTCCATACGTAAACAGACCCAATGGGGCTTGTTTTTCTTGTGGAGCAACTGACCATGTGAAGGGGGATCCCCGTTGTAAGGTTAGACCTTTGGGGGTCCACTCCGCTAATCTGGCCTTCTCCTCCTACGAGGAAGAAGAGATTACAGGAGCATCCTTCTCCTCAGACTCATTTCCCAGCGGAATAGAGGCTGAGGTAGTTTTAGTGTCCCTGGGTTCCTGGGAGCCTAAAGTCGCAGAGGCTTATGCTAGGATTCCGGATAATACCAAGCACTACTTTAAAGACAGTGTGCTGATCAATGGAGTGGATACTCCAGCTCTTAGGGATAGTGGGTGCAGTCGAACTGTAGTGGATTCTACCTTGGTAGACTCAGAGGAAGTTGCCAGAGCTACTCTGATGCCCACTAAGTTGGCTGACGGCCCCCTCCGTATGTTTCCCGTGATCCCTGTAAATCTTACTTTAAATGGTACAGCAGTCAGGATTCCAGTGAGCATTCAGAGAAACGTCCCGGGAAAGGTCTTGTTGGGTAATGATCTCAGAGCTTTAGGGCTCGTAGGAGACACTGCCGAAAGACCCTACACACGGTCTCAAGCACGGGCAGCATTGGCCAAGTCCAATACGCCGCCCCAGCCGAAGGGGAAACCCAAGGCGAAAGGAGTCTACAAGTCAAGACGGGGGAAGGAGAATATTCCCCCGAGCTCGCCTACCACTGCGGTGGAGGAAGTTGGTCAATCGCCCGGGCCTGACGAGGAGGTGGCGATGCCTGAAGTATTCGACCCCAACGATCATCCTGAACTAAAAGACTTGTTAGTTGAAGGAGGTCCTGATAGGGACGAATTCAGTAAAGGCCAACGTGAGTGCCCATCTCTGGAAGGCCTGAGGAGACAGGCCTGCTCCCAGCTTGAGGGTGAGCCTCCTGGGAAGCATAGGATTTATTGGGAAGGTGGACTCCTGTATAGTGAGCCCACAGAGTCTACAGAAGGAGACCATAGGAGGTTGGTGGTTCCCCTTGCTGTTAGGCCCTTCCTCCTGCAGTTGGCGCATGAAGTTCCCCTTGCTGGTCACCTTGGTATTAAGAGGACCAAGCAAAGGTTATCCATGCACTTCTACTGGCCCAAGATGGGGGTGCAAGTAGAAAGTCACTGCAGGAGTTGTGCCTCCTGCCAGTTGTCTGGTAAGGTTGGCGCGACAATCCAAGCTCCGTTGGTACCGCTCCCAGTTGTGGGGGTACCATTTGAAAGGGTAGGGATCGACATCGTTGGTCCCCTTGACCCGCAAACATCCTCGGGCAATAGGTTTATCCTGGTGCTGGTCGACCATGCAACCAGGTATCCTGAGGCCATCCCATTGAAAACTGTAACTGCCAAGTCAGTTGCAAAAGCTTTACTCGGCATATTTACTAGGGTTGGCTTCCCTAAAGAAGTTGTGTCAGATCGTGGCAGCAACTTTATGTCGAAGTATATGCAGGCTATGTGGAAAGAATGTGGGGTCACCTACAAGTTCTCTTCTGCATATCACCCCCAGACCAATGGTCTGGTGGAACGTTTCAACAGAACGTTAAAGAGCATGATTGGGGCTCTGGAGGAGCCCCAGAGAAGAAAATGGGATCTTCTTTTACCATGCCTACTGTTTGCCTACCGAGAGGTACCACAGGAGGGTGTTGGCTTCAGCCCCTTCGAACATCTGTTCGGTCATCCCGTACGGGGACCCTTAGCCATCGTCAAAGAGGGATGGGAGATGCCCACTCCCCCTGTTACTACCAATGTAGTTGACTATGTGCTAGGGCTCAGAAAACGGATGGTACTTCTGTTGGGCTTGGCTAGTGATAAATTGAAGGCAGGGCAAGCGCTGGTGAAACATTGGTACGACCAGAAAGCTTCCCTCATCAACTTTACACCTGGTCAGCAAGTCCTGATCATGAATCCAATAAGGCCTCGAGCTTTACAGGACAAATGGTCAGGCCCTTACACAGTGGTGGAGCCCCTGGGTGAGGTGAACTATTTAGTGGACCTTGGAAGGCCTGGACAGGCTCCAAAAGTGTTCCACGTGAATAGGCTGAAGGCTTTCGTCCCAAGAGTCGAAATCGCAGCACTGCTACTGGCTTCAGATGTTGAGGAAGAGGAGTCAGAACCTCTCCCCGACCTGTTCCAAAGCGGTCCTTCAGATAGCTCAGTTGAGGGTGTCCGAGTGGCCCCTCACCTGACTTCTGATCAGCAGGCTGAGGTGAAAAGTTTGCTTAGGCAGTTTTCCCCCCTGTTTTCACAGTCCCCTGGTTTGACACCTTGGTGCAAACATAACATTGACACAGGAGACAGTGTACCTACCAAAAGTAGGGGATACAGGATGTCAGATAAAGTACGGTCTTATATTAAGACCGAGGTCAACAAGATGTTAGACCTTGGGGTGATTGAACCCTCTAGTAGTCCTTGGTCCAGTCCTGTGGTTTTGGTTCCAAAAGCAGGCACTTCTGAATTGAGGTTCTGCGTGGATTACAGGGCTCTGAATGCTGTCACCAAGACAGATGCACACCCCTTGCCTCGAACAGATGAGCTGGTGGATACTTTGGGTGCCTCCAAGTACCTCAGCACGTTTGACCTCACTGCTGGCTATTGGCAAATAGCTTTAGCAGAACATGCCAAGGAGAAGACAGCATTTTCTACTCCAGACGGCCTTTACCAATTCCGGGTAATGCCGTTCGGGTTGAAGAATGCACCTGCCACTTTCCAGAGGCTTATGAATCATGTGTTGAATGGGTTGGACAAATTCTGTCTTGCATATCTGGACGATATAGCAGTTTTCAGTGCCACCTGGGAAGACCATGTGAAACACCTCAGGATTGTGCTCCAGGCTCTTCAGAAAGCCCACTTGACCATAAAGGCTAGTAAATGCCAGATTGGACAAGGCTCAGTGGTTTACCTTGGACATGAAGTAGGTGGAGGGAGGATACAGCCTCTACCCAGTAAAGTACAAGCAGTACAAGACTGGCCTACCCCCACTACGCAAACCCAAGTGAGAGCCTTTTTAGGACTCACAGGGTATTACCGCAATTTTGTGGCAGACTATGGCACCATAGCTGCTCCTCTGACTGCCCTCACAACTCAGAAGAAACCCAAGAAGGTAACTTGGACTGACGAGTGTGAGAAGGCCTTCAATGGCTTAAAAGAATCCTTGTGCCAGGCCCCTGTGCTCAGGGCCCCTGATTATCAAAGACCTTTTATCGTGCAGACGGATGCCTCTGACACTGGGATAGGAGCTGTACTATCACAAGTAGATGAGAAGGGTAAGGAACACCCTATCGGTTTTATTAGTCGCCAGCTTAAGGACAGAGAGCTCAGATGGTCCACGGTAGAGAAAGAATGTTTCTCTGTTGTGTGGGCCCTAAGGAAGCTGAGGCCCTACCTCTATGGGACCCACTTCACTGTGCAGACTGACCATAAGCCGTTAAAGTGGCTAATGAACATGAAGGGGGAGAATCCAAAGTTGCTTAGGTGGTCCATAAGTCTACAAGGCTTCGACTTCACTATTGAGCATAGGCCAGGTGTCCAACATAGCAATGCTGATGGGTTGTCCAGAATGTTTTACCGACCTGAACAAGAGACTCATTCAGGGGTGGATTAGTTCCCCCTGTCCATAGTCTGGGAGGGGCGAGTGTTAGGAAAGATTTCGTAATTGTAGGGAATTTTCCTTCCATGTGGCAACCCCTAAACTTTTTGCTATTGTTTTTAACCTTGTTCTTGACTTTGCCAGAGAAGTACAGCCTTCTGCCGCACTTCTCTGGGCTTTCGCTCCTTTTCTTATGGGGAAACTGACATGCCCTTAAGACAGTCAGTACCGGGGAACGCTGTTTCCCGTAGTTTCCTTTATCATGTTGCGGCTTTAGTGCAACATGACACAAGAGAGCACTGTAAGCTAAGTTACAGCTCTCTTGGGTCTCTAGCCTTCTACAGACCCTAGATACTCTTTTAGGATGGTATTTGATCGGTGCAAGTCATTCAGGGACTCGAATGGTGGCAGCGATCGCTTTGTTTATTTTGAGCTCCTTTTGGCGTTCTGAGCACGTTTTTGCCCTGAACCCAAAATGGTGGCCTGGCTCTCCAAAATGGCCAGACCACGAGGCTCCTTTGTCTTGTCCACTGACCGTCTTGCTCCCTTCACCTTCCCCAGGTCGGGCGACCCGGGGCCTTCCTTATTTGGGCATGTACTTTCCCGCGAAACGTAGTTGCTTTCGCGGGCTTCTACATGTCGTTTGTGTGCCTCCAGGGTGTGGGCTGGGATGTCTGGTCCCAATACACATCCTGGGTGCCAGAGAGTCTGGGGTAGTGTGAATGCCTGGGACCACCGTGGTCCGTGATTGGTCCACGTATGGTATGTGTGTTGATGAGCGGATCTCCCATTGGCTCCCCTCCGTTTTGGCGCGAAGGGAACCGTGGATAAGAGGGAGCTGGAAACACCACTGCCATGTCGATCTCCTGAGTTCTCACGAACGAAGGAATACAGGAGCCAAGTATCCTGCAACCCAGAGGCTGGACCGAGGAATCGCTGGTGACCTGCTGAAGGAATCCTCCTTTGCACTGCTGTCGTCCTGTGAAACCCTTTCCTCCTTGGATCGAACCAGAAGGCCTGTACTGGTGCTTCGACCTTTGGAATAGCAGGAACAGCTATTCCCGGCGACTTCATCATCTCCTGCCAAGTAAGCCTTCGGAAGTGTCTCTGGGCCATCCAGTTGACTGACCAGCTTACAAGGGAGTCCTGCTCTGTAACTGCCGCCAGGTTGTGTTGTATTTCGAGTCCTTGTCACTCTCCCACGCTTCGTACACTTGGCGTTCCCAAGTCTGAAGGGAGGAGTGTACATTTGGCTTGAATACACACGGCCGCTCTGTTGTCCTGCTGCGGCAACAAAACTGTGCTGGTTTCGTCGATTGGGACGTCTTTTTGCTCTACACGACTACGAGGCGTTCCCTGCACTTCTGAACCTGCCAGCTGCTGAAACTAACGTGGAGAAGCCTGGGTCTGCTTGCTTCGGGGACCGGTGAGTAGTTTAGCTAGGATCTGGTCGCCCTCCTGCAGTATCCCATTGCTTTTCCCTGCTGTGTAAAAACAGCACCCTTTTGGCCGTACTCGCACTCTGCTTCTGCTCGCTGTGGAGGCTGCGCTTGAGTTGCGGAACCTGTTCTCCTTCTGCTGTGCACTAACCCGAACTGCCTGACTTCCTCCGAAGAGCTTCCCCTTTTGCCCGTTGGCACCGGTGTGGCAGGTACTTTGAGCACAAGGCTCCACTCTTCGCAGGGCTCGGACTTCCATCTAGTTAGGTGCCTCTGAAGGCGAACTGAGTCTAAAGCGTTATCGCACTGCCTGTTTTCCTTTCCTTTCAGGTGGACTACATATTTCGTGCTTTAAACGCTTGCGACTGTGTATTTGTATATATATTGTGTTGACATGGTATGTGTTGGTTTAATATTGTTATAGTGTGATTTTCTCGCTACGGTCGTTGTTTTAAAGGCCTTAAAATAAATGTGTTTCTATTTTTGATATAACAACTGTTTGGAGTAGTTTGTAAGCGCTCTTGCTTTGTGTGCTCATTGCGGGCTTTCAGTCACCCTCAGCCCTCTTGAGACCTAGTCTTGACCGCCGCGATCGCTACCTTGATTGGTCTGGCTTGTCCAGAGGTTACCCTGTTCCAAGTAATTAGGTTGGCCTTCTGAACTTCTGCGCCACCAGGACAGAGTTCAGAAATCCGTCTTAACAAATTCCGATAGCAGAGATGTGATATCTCTATGCTTCTAATACCAAACCTGAGCCCCTTCCCGTAGCATATGTGATATCCAACTCCTTCCCATTCCAAACTTGTGACCCTTCCTGTAGCATGAAATGTGATTTCTCACCCCTTCCAATACCAAACCCGAGACCATTCCCACAGCCTGAGATTTGAAATCTCATTTCTTCCTATACCAAACCCGAGACCCTTCCGATAGGATGAGATTTACTATCTCATTCCTTAAAATACCAAACTCGAGTCCCTTCCTAAAGGATGTGATTTGATATCTCAGTGCTTCTAATACCAAACCTGAGACCCTCCCTATAACGAGATGTCATATCCATCCAACTCCTTCCCATTCCAATCCTGAAACTCTTCCTATAGCATGACATGTGATATCGAACTTCCCATTCCAAACCTGAGACTCAGACCTCCCCGTCTAACCTTCTCACCACTCCTAGCTCCCGGATTGATCATGCACTCCTGCTGTCTCTTCTCTCCCTTCTTCTGCTTCCTTTCCTCTCTCCGTCCTCATCTGCCCTAGGTAAGGCTCCTTCTACACCTCAGCAGGGATTACTGATTTGTACCCCTCCCCACTCTCAACTCTCACTCAGTTTCAAACACTCATCTGACATCTGCCATTTCCTGGAAGAACCCGACCTTGATGTCCTTGGTCTAAACGAGACATGGTTGACGGCCAGCGCTGTCTCGAGCTTTGAAACTTTCCTCCCTGATGACAAGTTCCTCTCCATGCCCAGATCCAACCGTTCTTGAGGGGAGTATCCTTGATTCCTGTAGTAAATAGCTTTCCTTTGCAGGCCGACTCCTCTCACGAATGCCTTGTCTGCATGCATTCTCTCTTTCCTGGCCATTCACTCACCGTGGCTATTTGCCTAACCCCTTCCTCTCTCAGTGGATGGACTTCTCCATCCTAGCCTCCTACCACTCAACTCCGCCTACTTGGAGAATTCAACATGAACCTGTATGCTTCCTGACCTGGACTTTTACGAGATCTGCAACTCTACATGTCGCTGGCCCTCCAAACTGCAGGGAATACTCAGGATTTTCTGATCTCAGACCTCCCCCTCTGTAACCCTCTCAACAATCCTCTCCCGTGGTGATCAAGTTCTCATCTCCAAAGAAGGCTAACTACCAGCTGTTCCTCCTCAGTGGAGTTCTACCTTTCTGTCCCTGCTCCCTGCACCGTTTCGCGTTGCAAACACTCGCTTCCCAGCTCTCTGGTTTAGACGCGTGTTCCCTGCATTCTCTCCTCTTCCCGCTGCCTTCAAATCAACAAATGAGCTTCAAAAGATACACGGTGCTCAGAATGCTTTGTAACACCCATTATTCAAGATATAGCTGTAACCTGCTAGACGTATTGAAAAGTGCTGAAAACTAGCAAAAATAGCTAGAAAATGTTCTTTCCTCGCGTTTTGGTAAATGCGAATTCTTGTGGATTCCCATTTTGTACTCTGTTCGTGCATTTGTTCAGTCGAATCCTGATGTTTTTAACCACTCGTCACCCATACAAGGGGAGGGGGGGGGATCAAAATCTACTGTTCACAGGCTGAATGTATACTGCTAAAATCTTCAATGCATTATCGGGTAAACCGACTGTTCTGGAAAGTGTATTTGCCATCTGTTATTCCAGTCACCATGTTTTCATCGTCCCTTCTTGTTTCAAGGCTGCACTCCCGTGGTGATCACGTTCTCTTCCCCAAAGAAGGCTAACTAACAGCTGGTCCTCCTCAGAGGCGTTCTTCCTTTCTGTCCCTGCTCCCTGCACAGTTTCGCGTTGCAAGTACTCGCTTCCCAGCTCTCTGGTTTAGAAGCGTTGTCCCTACCTTCTCTCTTCCCGCTGCCTTCAAATCAACAAATGAGCTCCAAAAGATACACAGTGCTCAGAATGCTTTATAACACCCATTATTCATCATAAAGCCGTAACGCGCTAGACGTATTGAAATGTGCTGTAAACTAGCAAAACCAGCTAGAAAATGTACTTTCCTCGCGTTTTTGTAAATGTGAATTTTGATGGGTTCCCATGTATGTACTGTGTCCTTGCGTTTGTTGTCAAATCCTGAAGTTTTTAGCCACTGTTCTCCCATACAAGGGGGGGGGGGTCAACATCTACTGCTGTTCACAGGCTGAATGTATACGGCTGAAATCTTCAAGGCATTATCAGCTTTGCTGACTGTTTTGGAACGTGTAGTTGCCATCTGTTAATGCAGTCGCCTTGTGGTCATCCTCCCTTTTAGTTTACAGGCTGCACTCCCCTGGTGATCACATTCTCCTCTCCAGAGCAGGCTAACTACCAGCTCCTCCTCAGAGGCGTTCTTCCTTTCTGTCCCTGCTCCCTGGACCGTTTCGCGTTGCATGTACTCGCTTCCCAGCTCTCTGGTTTAGATGCGTGTTCCCTGCCTTCTCTCCTCTTCCTACAGCCTTCCAATGAGCTCCACAAGATAGTGTTCAGAATGCTTTATAACCCCATTATTCAACATATAGCTGTAACCCGCTAGACGTATTAAAACGTGCTAAAAACCAGCAAAAATAGCTAGAAAATGTACTTCCCTCGCGTTTTGGTAAATGCAGGGTACACGCGTCTACACCAGAGAGCAGGGAAGCGAGCATTTCAGCAGTATAAATTCAGCCTGTGAACAACACATTTTGATCCTCCCTTTTATGGGAGAAGAGTGGTTCAAAAGAACAGGATTCGACTGAACTGCACGAACAGAGTACAAAATGGGAATCCACCAGAATTCGCATTTACCAAAACGCGAGGAAAGTACATTTTCTAGCTGTTTTTGCTAGTTTTTAGCACGTTTCAATACGTCTAGCGGGTTACGGCTATATGTTGAATAATGGGTGTTATAAAGCATTCTGAACACTATCTTGTGGAGGTCATTGGAAGGCTGTAGGAAGAGGAGAGAAGGCAGGGAACACGCATCTAAACCAGAGAGCTGGGAAGCGAGTACATGCAACGCGAAACGGTGCAGGGAGCAGGGACAGAAAGGATGAACGCCTATGAGGAGGAGCAGCTGGTAGTTAGCCTGCTCTGGAGAGGAGAATGTGATCACCAGGGGAGTGCAGCCTGTAAAGTAGAAGGGACGATGAACATAGGACGACTGCATTAACAGATGGCAAATACATGTTCCAAAACAGTCAGGAAATATGATAATGCATTGAAGTTTTCAGCCGTATACATTCAGCCTGTGAACATGAAGTAAGCCGGAACGGGAAATTATATATAACAATTAAGGCGTTTAGTAACGTGTGTATTTATTGAATGCTATGTTTACTACATAAACAAGTTACATGTATGAAAGGAGGAGGGAAGCTGCTAACTGTAAAGGGAGCTGGACAGTTGTCGTTTGATTGCAGCCCTCTCTTCTAGAACTCTCTCGACACCTGGATTCCACACGTTATGATCCTACATACTGTGATGTAGTCAGGCATGTCCCGTGGAGGTCAGGCAGCTCCAATTAGAAGGTTATAATACTACAGAACAGCAGTAGATGTTGACCCCCCCTAGTAAGGGAGAACAGTGGTTAAAAACTTCAGGATTCGACAACAAACGCACGGACACAGTACATACCACATGGGAACCCACCAGAATTCGCATTTACAAAAACGCGAGGGAAGTACATTTTCTAGCTATTTTTGCTAGTTTTTAGCACGTTTCAATACGTCTAGCGGGTTACAGCTATATGTTGAATAATGGGGTTATGAAGCATTCTGAACACTATCTTGTGGAGCTCATTGAAAGGCTGTAGGAAGAGGAGAGAAGGCAGGGGACACGCATCTAAACCAGAGAGGTGGGAAGCGAGTACATGCAACGCGAAACGGTGCAGGGAGCAGGGACCGAAAGAAGGAACACCTCTGAGGAGGAGCAGCTGGTAGTTAGCCTGCTCTGGAGAGGAGAATCTGATCACCAAGGGAGTGCAGCCTGTAAACTAAAAGGGAGGATGACCACAAGGCGACTGCATTAACAGATGGCAAATGCACGTTCCAAAGCAGTCAGGAAAGCTGATAATGCCTTGAAGATTTCAGCCGTATACATTCAGCCTGTGAACAGCAGTAGATGTTGAACCCCCCTTGTATGGGAGAACAGTGGTTAAAAACTTCAGGATTCGACAACAAACGCACGGACACAGTACATACATGGGAACCCATCAGAATTCGCATTTACAAAAACGCGATAAAGTACATTTTCTACCTGGTTTTGCTAGTTTACAGCACATTTCAATACGTCTAGCGGGTTACGGCTATATGATGAATAATGGGTGTTATAAAGCATTCTGAGCAATGTGTATCTTTTGGGGCTCATTTGTTGATTTGAAGGCAGCGGGAAGAGGAGAGAAGGCAGGGAACACGCTTCTAAACCAGAGAGCTGGGAAGCGAGTACTTGCAACGCGAAACTGTGCAGGTAGCAGGGACAGAAAAGAAGAACGCCTCTGAGGAGGAACAGCGTCTAAACCAGAGAGCATGGAAGCGAGTGTTTGCAACGCGAAACGGAGCAGGGATCAGGGACAGAAAGGATGAACGCCTATGAGGAGGAGCAGCTGGTAGTTAGCCTGCTCTGGAGAGGAGAATGTGATCACCAGGGGAGTGCAGCCTGTAAAGTCGAAGGGACGATGACCGCAAGGCGACTGCATTAACAGATGGCAAATACACGTTCCAAAACAGTCAGGAAAGCTGATAATGCCTTGAAGATTTCAGCCGTATACAATCAGACTGTGAACAGCAGTAGATGTTAACCCCCCCCCCTTGTATGGGAGAACAGTGGTTAAAAACTTCAGGATTCGACAACAAACGCACGGACACAGTACATACACCGTGTATCTTTTGAAGCTCATTTGTTGATTTGAAGGCAGCAGGAAGAGGAGAGAAGGCAGGGAACACGCGTCTAAACCAGAGAGCTGGGAAGCGAGTACTTGCAACGCGAAACGGTGCAGGGAGCAGGGACAGAAAGGGAGAACTCCACTGAGGAGGAACAGCTGGCAGTTAGCCTTCTTTGGAGATGAGAACTTGATCACCACGGGAGAGGATTGTTGAGAGGGTTACAGAGGGGGAGGTCTGAGATCTGAAAATCCTGAGTATTCCCTGCAGTGTGTAGGGCCAGCGACATGAAGAGTTGCAGATCTCGTAAAAGTCCAGGTCAGGAAGCATACAGGTTCATGTTGAATTCTCCAAGTAGGCGGAGTTGAGTAGTAGGAGGCTAGGATGGAGAAGTCCATCCACTGAGAGAGGAAGGGGGTAGGCAAATAGCCACGGTGAGAGATTCGCCAGGAAAGAGAGAATGCATGCAGACAAGGCATTTGTGAGAGGAGTCGGCCTGCAAAGGAAAGCAATTTACTACAGGAATCAAGGATACTCCCCCTCAAGAACGGTTGGATCTGGGCATGGAGAGGAACTTGTCATCAGGGAGGAAAGTGTCAAAGCTCGAGACAGCGCTGGCCGTCAACCATGTCTCGGTTAGTCCAAGAACATCAAGGTCGGGTTCTTCCAGGAAATGGCAGATGTCAGATGAGTGTTTGAAAATGAGTGAGAGTTGAGAGTGGGGAGGGGTACGAATCAGTAATCCCTGCGGAGGTGTAGAAGGAGCCTGACCTAGGGCAGTTGAAGAAGGAGAGAGGAAAGGAAGCAGAAGAAGGGAGAGAAGAGACAGCAGGAGTGCATGATCAATCCGGGAGCTAGGAGTGGTGAGAAGGTTAGACGGGGAGGTGTGAGTCTCAGGATTGGAATGGGAAGTTCGATATAACATGTCATGCTATAGGAAGAGTCTCAGGATTGGAATGGGAAGGAGTTGGATATGACATCTCTTGTTATAGGGAGGGTCTCAGGTTTGGTATTAGAATCACATCCTTTAGGAAGGGACTCGAGTTTGGTATTTTAAGGAGCGAGATAGTAAATCTCATCCTATCGGAAGGGTCTCGGGTTTGGTATTGGAAGAAATGAGATTTCAAATCTCAGGCTGTGGGAATGGTCTCGGGTTTGGTATTGGAAGGGGTGAGAAATCACATTTCATGAAGGGTCACAAGTTTGGAATGGGAAGGAGTTGGATATCACATGAAGGGGCTCAGGTTTGGTATTAGTAGCATAGAGATATCACATCTCGTTATCGGAAGGGTCTCAGGATTGGAATGGGAAGGAGTTGGATATCACATATGCTAAAGGAAAGGTCTCAGGTTTGGAAGGGGAAGGATTTGGATCTCACATCTCATGTTTTAGGACGGGTCTCAGGTTTGGTATTAGAAGCCTTGAGATATCACATCTCATGGTATAATAAGGGTCACAGGATTGGAATGGGAAGGAGTTGGATATCACATCTCAAGCTTGCTCAGGATTGGAATGGGAAGGAGTTTGATATCACATCTCGAGCTATAGGAAGGGTCTCAGGTTTGGGAAGGGAAGGATTGGGATTTCACATCTCATGTTATAGGATGGTTCTCATGTTTGTTTTTAGAAGCATTGAGATATCAAATCTCATGCTATTGGAAGGGTCTCAGGATTGGAATTGGAAGGAGTTGGATATCACATCTCATGTTATAGGAAGGATCTCAGGTTTGGTATTAGAAGCATTGAGATATCACATCTCATGCTATAGGAAGGGTCTTAGGATTGGAATGTGAAGGATTTGGATATCCCTTCTCATGCTATAGGAAGGGTCTCAAGATTGAAATGGGAAGGATTTGGATATCACATCTCTTGCTATAGGAAGGGTCTCAGGTTTTTTTATTAGAAACATTGAGATGTCACATCTCATGCTATAGGAAGGGTTTCAGGATTGGAATGGGAAGGATTTGGATATCACATCTCATGCTAAAGGAAGGGTCTCAGGTTTGGAAGGGGAAGGATTTGGATATCATATCTCATGTTATAGGGCGGGTCCCAGGTTTGGTATTAGAAGCATTGAGATATCACATCTCATGGTATAGGAAGGGTCTCAGGATTGGAATGGGAAGGAGTTGGATATCACATCTCATCCAATAGGAAGGGTCTCAGGTTTGGAATGGGAAGGAATTGGATATCACATCATGTTATAGGAAGGATCTCAGGATTGGAATGGGAAGGATTTGGATATCCCTTCTCATGCTATAGGAAGTGTCTCAGGTTGGAATGGGAAGGAGTTGGATATCACATCTCGTTATAGGAAGGGTCTCAGGATTGGAATGGGAAGGATTTGGATATCACATCTCTTGCTATAGGAAGGGTCTCAGGTTTTTTATTAGAAACATTGAGCTATCACATCTCATGCTATAGGAAGGGTTTCAGGATTGGAATGGGAAGGATTTGGATATCACATCTCATGCTAAAGGAAGGGTCTCAGGTTTGGAAGGGGAAGGATTTGGATATCACATCTCATGTTATAGGACGGGTCTCAGGTTTGGTATTAGAAGCCTTGAGATATCACATCTCATGGTATAATAAGGGTCTCAGTATTGGAATGGGAAGGAGTTGGATATCACATCTCAAGCTATCTCAGGATTGGAATGGGAAGGAGTTTGATATCACATCTCAAGCTATAGGAAGGGTCTCAGGTTTGGGAAGGGAAGGATTGGGATTTCACATCTCGTTATAGGATCGTTCTCATGTTTGTTTTTAGAAGCATTGAGATATCAAATCTCATGCTATTGGAAGGGTCTCAGGTTTGGAATGGGAAGGAGTTGGATATCACATCTCATGTTATAGGAAGGATCTCAGGTTTGGTATTAGAAGCATTGAGATATCACATATCATGCTATAGGAGGAGTCTCAGGATTGGAATGGGAAGGAGTTGGATATCACGTCTCATGTTATAGGAAGGGTCTCAGGATTGGAATGGCAAGGAGTTGGATATCACATCTCATGCTATAGGGAGGGTCTCAGGTTTGATATTAGAAGCATTGAGATATCACATCTCATGCTATCGGAAGCGTCTCAGGATTGGAATGGGAAGGAGTTGGATATCACATATGCTAAAGGAAAGGTCTCAGGTTTGGAAGGGGAAGGATTTGGATCTCACATCTCATGTTTTAGGAAGGATCTCAGGTTTGGTATTAGAAGCATTGAGATATCACATCTCATGCTATAGGAAGGGTCTCAGGATTGGAATGTGAAGGATTTGGATATCACATCATACTAAAGGTAGGGTCTCAGGTTTGGTATAAGCATTGAGATATCACATATCATGCTATAGGAGGAGTCTCAGGATTGGAATGGGAAGGAGTTGGATATCCCTTCTCATGCTATAGGAAGGGTCTCAGGTTGGAATGGAAAGGAGTTGGATATCACATCTCATGCT